>NW_020955540.1:77867-80605 GCF_003031625.1 Empidonax traillii | reverse complement strand
TTTTTTTTTTTTTTTTTTTTTTTACCTGTTGTGTAATCTCTACAGTAAGACCAAACAAAGGATGTAGTTTCTCACAAAACCTGTGCTTAGTCACTTGACAAGTGAACGCGGTAGTGACCATAGGTACTAGCGGTGCAAAATATTCTAAGTAGTGAGGAATAAAGAACATATGTGTGGAAGTTTTCCCCTGAGCTGAGCCCAATGTACTCAGCTCAGCCTGTGACCTCATTCTTATAGCTTATAAACTCAGCTGATCATGACAAAGAGCCCCTTGAAAAATTGAGAGCAGTGCGAGGTGGTGCCCTGGTTGAGCAACTTACTGGTTTTTGTAGTTGGAATGTGTAGCAGTTCTTTCTCAAGCTTTTTGGCCACTTTGCAGCAATACACTGATGTTTCTGCACTTGTACTGCTTCATGTAAGGCTTTCCCTCTACTGATTCATGTGGCTCCTAATATTGTAATTCTTGTAACATGCATCTGAAATCCTGGGTTATAACAGTTTAAAGGTATCTCCATTTCAATCTCCACCCCAGTCCCTTTGGACCAGACCATTGTGTTTAACACTGCAATGAATTCCTTCCCTTACCCCTGCTCTGGCTTGGACTTCTCCACAGGCTACAGTCCCTCAGGGCTGTACCTGCTCCAGAAGGAGCCTTATCTATGAGCAGCAGTCTCTTCAGGAGAGAGACTGTGCCACCTGCTGTGGCACAGACTTACCCACATATGCAAGGAAAGCAAAACAAGGAATTTGTTCACCACTTTCCCGAGGAAGGCAGATGTTTGACTGTCTCCGTGAGTCTAGGGCTCCATCATGTGTGAGGGTGACTTGGGAATAAAAATTCCTTCTCTCCAAACATTATCCCCTTCTTCTCCCCCCAACTTTTTATCTGCTGAGCATAGAATATCTCTTTGGTCAGTTAGGGTCAGTTGTCCTGGCTGTCCCCTCCCAGCTCCATGTGGGTCCCCAGCCTTCTTGCTGGTTGAGTGGGGTGAGGAACAGAAAAAGTCTTAACACAGGAATGTTTTAGTAATTGCTGAGTAGTGCTTGCACAGAGTCATTGCCCCTGTTTTCAGCACAAATCCCAAATACAGCCCCATACCAGCTACTGTGAAGAAAATTAACTGTATCTCAGCCAAAACCAGCACATTCTTCATCCCGTGTCCCATAGCATTTACATCATGCTCACGTATAACGCTATCCAATCAAACCACCACCCTGCTCCACCTTCTTTGATATAATACACAGATAGAATTTCTTTTCTTTTCTTTTTTTTTTCCTCTGTTGCCCAGGTCCGGGACTGCCGCTTGGTCAGCCTTCTGGATCTGGCCCTGGAGAAGGACTACGTGCGCTCCAAGGTGGCTGAGTACATGAACCATCTCATTGATATTGGTGTGGCAGGCTTCCGGCTTGACGCTGCCAAGCACATGTGGCCTGGAGACATCAGGGCATTTCTGAACAAGCTGAAAGATCTAAATACTAAATGGTTTCCTGAAGGAACCAAACCATTCATTTACCAGGAGGTAATCCCCATGTTTTCCCTTGTATGTTTGTTTTTGTCTTTCGTATCTCTTTTACCTTCTTCCTTCAGAGGAGGCAATACAATCTTCATCCAACTTACCCCAGAAGGACCTTTCTTGGGAGCAGTGCTGCACACATAAGTAATTTTGCTTTTTAAAAATGCCTTCACAACACACAGTGAATTCAACTTTACCTTTTCTTTCTTCAGTCATGTTTTTACATGAGTCTATCATGTAATTTTACTGATTTTGGATTGATTTACTCAGCAGAAATGCACATACTTAAATACTTTTTTTTTATCAGTATAAAGCAAGAACTAATGTTGAGTTTTGTACACTGCATTTTTGGTCTTTGTGAGGCAAGAACAGATGCACAGATTTTCCTTCCTGTACCAGGTGATTGACTTGGGTGGAGAGCCGATCAAAGGCAGCGAATACTTTGGAAATGGCCGAGTGACAGAGTTCAAATACGGTGCAAAGCTGGGGACAGTGATCCGCAAGTGGAACGGAGAAAAGATGGCCTACCTAAAGTAAGGATGGAAATGCTGCTGTTTACCTGGGCTGCGCTGGATACAGCAGTTGGCAGGGTAGCTTCAGCTCTTTGTGGTTTTGGCCAGGAACTGGGGAGAAGGCTGGGGCTTTATGCCTTCCGACAGAGCCCTGGTCTTTGTGGACAATCATGACAACCAGCGGGGGCACGGGGCCGGTGGGTCCGCTATTCTGACCTTCTGGGATGCCAGGTAAGGGATTGCTTTTGTCTGGGTGCTGCTTCTTTGTTTGGCTTGTTTTGTCTGTCTGTTCTCTGGCAGGTTTCTCTTTTCACATCTCACTATTGCTGTGTCCAACCAACAGGCTCTATAAAATGGCAGTTGGTTTCATGCTGGCCCATCCATATGGGTTCACACGTGTGATGTCAAGTTTTCGCTGGCCAAGATACTTTGTGAATGGAAAGGTAGGTTTGCAATGCTGAAGATCCATTTGTGGTGAATAAGGCCCAGAGCAGGGCCTTAGAAGTAGTCCAGAGCATTTCAGTGTGCCGTGTTGGATGGAGCTGGTGAAAATGTGATGCTCCATCTATCTTTTCTCTGGCAAGAGTCTCTCTGTATTTTCAGTGAGAAGTTATGAAGTTTTGAATTACAGGACATCAATGACTGGGTTGGACCTCCAAGTAACTCGGATGGCTCAATAAAGCCTGTGACAATCAATGAGGACACTACCTGT
>NW_020955540.1:72064-77241 GCF_003031625.1 Empidonax traillii | reverse complement strand
TCCTTGTGGCTTTAGAGCTCTTGCAGGTGCAGTGACAGCCGTTCCTTGTATTTTCAGGAACATGGTTATCTTCCGTAACGTGGTGGATGGTGAGCCTTTCTCCAACTGGTGGGACAACGGCAGCAATCAAGTAGCTTTTGGCCGTGGTAATAAAGGCTTCATCATTTTCAATAATGATGACTGGTAAGTGAGAAATAAATTATAACATTATTATTATGAATAATTTATTATTTATAAATCTAGTGATTAATAGTGAAAGCTTTTAAGGTGTTGTTAGCTCCAACAAATCATTGTAACAGGTGCATCCTCTGTCTCTCTTTCTAACAATTTAAAGTTATCATTCTCTACTCTACCAGGAACACTCTTCACTCTTGACAGTTAGGCCTTGTACTCATGGTCTTGCTGTTTCCCATTTCTGAAGTTGGCTGTGTCACTGAGCAGGGTCAGCCACCGAAGTGTGAACTTATAGAAATGAGAGAACTTGCAAACTTGAGAATGTGGTCTAAAAGTGACAGTTTTAAAAACTGTATTGCAATCTTTCACAGAAGAAGGAGATGATAAGAAAACTGAGTGTGTCAGGCCTGTAATAATTAGAAGCGGGTTGTGGTGATGAGCAATTTGAAGGATGTAGTGGTTGAATAGATTCTGCAGTGTCCAGAGAAGTGCTGCAGGATAACTCCAGAATTACCTAACGTCTGAGAAGGTCTCCAATATGAGTTGCAGGGCATTTTAGAGTCCACATAATCCTTACTGCATTTCAATCTTTTCCGAAGGTCTTTGAATGTAACTCTGCAGACCGGTCTGCCTGCTGGCACCTACTGTGATGTCATTTCTGGGCAAAAGGAAGGTGACCACTGTACAGCAGTTGAAGTTCACGTTGCTGCTGATGGCATGGCTAATTTCCTGATTGGTAATGAGGACGAAGACCCGTTCATTGCCATTCATGTTGATGCTAAATTGTAACTAGATCCGTTGTGCACCTGTTGTTTCTTCTCTTCTGTGTTTTTGCTAAGACCGTACAGGTGGGCTGAATGTCCTGGCTTTACAGCACCGAATGAACCAAGGTAGAGCAAAGTGTATTAGGTAATACTGATGAAATACTGAGCAGCTGCTCTACAGAGACAGGAGCTGTTGGTGCCAGTGCACATCTGGGAGTGGTGCTATACACTTTAAGTGTGCTTTATTCAGTTAAAGTACTAGTACAAAATGAAAGGAGAAAATTGAACTTAATTTAAAATGGTGGTGCTCCGTGCACAAGTGGAAATGTAGTTCTCTTTAGGGGCAAGTGGGACTGGGAATTGACAGGATGTCCAAAAACCAAGAGAAGACGCTTTTGTGCTGAAACAAGGCACAATTCAAATTGCTTCCAAGTAACAGATCATTCAGTTGAAAATGTGTTACTTCTGTTGGTCTGTACACTCTCTGTATCTAGTGAATAAAAAATGGCATTCAAATCAAGTCTGTCCCTTTTTTGTGACAAAGACTTGGCCTGGGTCAGAGGAAGCTGGCCTGTGCCAGTTACTTATTCCTGCCTTTGGCATCAGTCAAGCCCGTGTATTACCTGGTTCACAGTCAGCTTGTGCATGTACAGATCTGAAACTTAGTTCTTCCATAGTTACCCCAAAATTGACTTGATCTCCATTACTGGTGCCTATAATAAATCACCAATAGGATGTTAGGCATTCCCAGTCACAGAAAAGGAATATATGGGTTGAAACCAGCTAAAGCCCATTGCTACCTACAAAAACCCTTTTGTTAGTTTTTAATTTTGTATGATCTCTGTTATACAGAGCCGTGTGTACACTCTTTCCCATGCTGGTCTGGCTAAACCAAGGAGACGTTCACACCCTTTTAATTAGCTGTGGGATAAACAGTTGCATTATCATCTGATGCACTCAATTGACTTAGTTGTTTATCTGAACCATCACCAGCCCTTTGTGTGTTAAATTAGCATTCTCTGCAATGCCCTTGGACGGTCAGTCACGACCTGCACAGCCTGTGGTGTGAGGGCTCCCAGTCCCCTTTGCCAGGGGGTTTGCCATCCACTGCATCAGGCTAGTAAGGATTGGTCCAGACTTTTCTTGGCTGACAGCAGCATATTTTTCAGTGGAAAATACATACCACTGGAAGCTGAAAGTCATGCAGTGACATGCCATCACATCAACGGAACCCTGCAGGGAATGGTGATGTAATAATTAACCTGAGGCACATTTGGTTGCTTTCAGTAATATTGAGGAAGAGGGGGTCTGTTCTCACTGAACTGGTAATCACAAGGTGCAATTGCTCACTGGTTCCTTGATGTTGGTGAGTAGGCAAGGTCATTTACAGTAATTTACTGTTTCATTACAGTAGTAGAAAAAGAGGCCATATAAGGTCTGTTATATGAAAATGAACAGGTGGACAAATGGGACAAATGCTTCTGTGTTTTGTACTTGAAGACAAATCCTGGGAAAGAGAAGGATGCATGTGACACATTGGCATGACTAGTTTCAGAAAGAACAAACATAGTGTGGTAGTTCAAGTACAAAGTGCACCTTTTTGCTAATTTTTTTTTTTCTCACAGATATTGATCAAATGTCAGGAATTTTATGGTCTCTGTATTCTCAGAGTGGTGTTGGTATGACTCAAGATTATTCATGGAGAATTGTTGCTGAGACCTTAATTTTATAAGTCAGTTCCTTATGAAGACCTGAAAGCATTTCATGAGCTGAAGTCAGAAGTTGGTGGGTTTTTTTAAAGGAGAAAATTGTAGGAAAAACCAAGAGGGACTTGGGCAACAGCTCTGGCTTTCAGATTCTGTTTTATGTCAACTAACACTCATCTGCAGTATCATTTACATCTGATTTTGGGTTGCGTTCCTGGACTAAGATGAATCATTGGTGATTTAAAATGAGATGAAACCTTATGCAAAGTTTCTACTGGAGAGGAAAACGCAGCTGTAATCACTTTCAGTCAGGTACAACCACAGCTATTCTGCACAACCAACTGTGTGAAGAAAACTGATAACAGTTCCTAGCAGGGACTGGGCAGTGACAATGGAGAAACACTTCAGATATGAAAAGGCATCAGTTTCTAATTACCGGTGATTCACCTGGGGAAGATCCACAGCCTGTTGTGTGATAGATCTGCTATTGACTGATCAGGCTGATCAGGTACCCTGGTTTGAACTCTGCCAGCATTCAGAGCATCCACCTGTCAGGATTAAATAAACTCAGTCATTCTCCTAGTGCTGTTAGATTTTCATCTTTAATCACCTCTCACTCCTTTTACCTTCCAGAGACCCCTTTCAGAGTCTATGTGTTATGTTTTGGAATACTTTTGATAAAGTATATTTGTTTACATGAAAGAGTACAATTCTGGATTTAGGTGCACTGCTCACAGAATGCTTAGCTTATGATAATCACTGTGGAAAGGTATTTTATCTTCAGCTGCTGGGCAAACCAGGAGAAACAACAAACCAAAGGAATGATATTGAGCTAGCTAACTGACTAATAACTGATAGCATTGATCCATGTGAGTTTTGACAGCTGCAATGGGAACTTTATCATCTTGCAGGAACATAAATAGCCTGTGGAGAGACCAGAGCGCCTTCAGCAGAAGGCACCATGCAAGTCCTCCTCCTCCTCCTCTCAGCTGTGGGGTTTTGCTGGGGACAGTACAACCCCAACACCCTCTCTAAGAGGACATCTATTGTACATCTCTTTGAATGGCGCTGGGCGGATATTGCTCTGGAGTGTGAGCGCTATTTAGCTCCTAATGGATTTGGAGGAGTTCAGGTAAGAGTAGTAGGAAAATGGCATTGTAGCATTTAATTAATAAATCAAAATGCCTGAGATGGAAAGAGCCATCTCCAAGTAACTTTGCTGTTGGGGAGGGAGGGTTGGAAGTACTATCTGCTGCTAGAGGCAACCCTAACAGGCCTACAGGGCCAATGATTTTGTATCTCTAGCAGATTGGGTACAAAGGGGCATGCCTTCCTCTGAAAGGCTTCCCCTGGCAGCTGAGTAAAAGATAAGACTCTTTGCCTTGTTCTGAGGGAAGAGCATAAGCATTGAGGTTTGGCTTTTCTAAGGCTGTCACTACTCCAGGTACAAATACTTCCTGTGGCCTCAGCCTTCCTGTGCATGTGCCCTTGAAAGCAGGTCCATGCTGGACCTGGGCAACCCACAGGAAAAAAAGAAAACCTCTCTCTTGCCAGTTTACAGGACACATATCTGACAGACCTGGGCTTCTGCTGTGGGAGAGAGGCTAGGTTGGGTGCTAGCCTGCCTCTGGGGGCAGAGATGCTGAGTGCAGGTTTTACCCTTAAAATGTTCAAATAAACCAGTTGATTTCTTATCATAGTAAAGTACATAATTTCATCTACAGGTTTCGCCTCCAAATGAAAATATTGTCGTTACTAACCCAAACAGACCTTGGTGGGAAAGATACCAGCCTGTTAGTTACAAGCTCTGCACTCGGTCAGGGAACGAAGATGAGTTCAGAGACATGGTGACCAGATGCAACAATGTTGGAGTAAGTGCCTTGAAAATCTGTATCTGATATGGCAACAAGCGCTGTATCAGGTGAGGGAAGGCACCGCTGCTTTCCTCAAGGGGGACATCTACCGAGAAAGAAACTGAAGGGGAAAAAAATCAACAGTGATGTGGTAAAGTTGTGGCTGTCACTTCATGATCACTACAAAACATACCGAAATGCTCATATTGCTTTTCCAGGTTCATATTTATGTGGATGCTGTTGTCAACCACATGTGTGGGGCTGCGGGTGGCTCAGGCACACACTCTACCTGTGGAAGCTATTTTAATGCTGGAAACAGAGATTTTCCAGCTGTGCCATACTCTGGCTGGGATTTCAACGATGGCAAATGTCATAGTGGAAGTGGAGAAATTGAAAATTATGGTGATATATATCAGGTAAGTTTGCCAAAAGTTTTGTTATTTTTCTTTTTTTCTCTCTTTTTTTTTTTTTTTTTTTTTTTTTTTTTTTTTTTTTTTTTTTTTTTTTTTTTTTTTTTTTTTTTTACCTGTTGTGTAATCTCTACAGTAAGACCAAACAAAGGATGTAGTTTCTCACAAAACCTGTGCTTAGTCACTTGACAAGTGAACGCGGTAGTGACCATAGGTACTAGCGGTGCAAAATATTCTAAGTAGTGAGGAATAAAGAACATATGTGTGGAA
>NW_020955540.1:69885-72043 GCF_003031625.1 Empidonax traillii | reverse complement strand
TTTTTTTTTTTTTTTTTTTTTTTACCTGTTGTGTAATCTCTACAGTAAGACCAAACAAAGGATGTAGTTTCTCACAAAACCTGTGCTTAGTCACTTGACAAGTGAACGCGGTAGTGACCATAGGTACTAGCGGTGCAAAATATTCTAAGTAGTGAGGAATAAAGAACATATGTGTGGAAGTTTTCCCCTAAGCTGAGCCCAATGTACTCAGCTCAGCCTGTGACCTCATTCTTATAGCTTATAAGCTCAGCTGATCATGACAAAGAGCCCCTTGAAAAATTGAGAGCAGTGCAAGGTGGTGCCCTGGTTGAGCAACTTACTGGTTTTTGTAGTTGGAATGTGTAGCAGTTCTTTCTCAAGCTTTTTGGCCACTTTGCAGCAATACACTGATGTTTCTGCACTTGTACTGCTTCATGTAAGGCTTTCCCTCTACTGATTCATGTGGCTTTTAATATTGTAATTCTTGTAACATGCATCTGAAATCCTGGGTTATAACAGTTTAAAGGTATCTCCATTTCAATCTCCACCCCAGTCCCTTTGGACCAGACCATTGTGTTTAACACTGCAATGAATTCCTTCCCTTACCCCTGCTCTGGCTTGGACTTCTCCACAGGCTACAGTCCCTCAGGGCTGTACCTGCTCCAGAAGGAGCCTTATCTATGAGCAGCAGTCTCTTCAGGAGAGAGACTGTGCCACCTGCTGTGGCACAGACTTACCCACATATGCAAGGAAAGCAAAACAAGGAATTTGTTCACCACTTTCCCGGGGAAGGCAGATGTTTGACTGTCTCCGTGAGTCTAGGGCTCCATCATGTGTGAGGGTGACTTGGGAATAAAAATTCCTTCTCTCCAAACATTACCCCCTTCTTCTCCCCCCAACTTTTTATCTGCTGAGCATAGAATATCTCTTTGGTCAGTTAGGGTCAGTTGTCCTGGCTGTGTCCCCTCCCAGCTCCATGTGGGTCCCCAGCCTTCTTGCTGGTTGAGTGGGGTGAGGAACAGAAAAAGTCTTAACACAGGAATGTTTTAGTAATTGCTGAGTAGTGCTTGCACAGAGTCATTGCCCCTGTTTTCAGCACAAATCCCAAATACAGCCCCATACCAGCTACTGTGAAGAAAATTAACTGTATCTCAGCCAAAACCAGCACATTCTTCATCCCGTGTCCCATAGCATTTACATCATGCTCACGTATAACACTATCCAATCAAACCACCACCCTGCTCCACCTTCTTTGATATAATACACAGATAGAATTTCTTTTCTTTTCTTTTTTTTTTCCTCTGTTGCCCAGGTCCGGGACTGCCGCTTGGTCAGCCTTCTGGATCTGGCCCTGGAGAAGGACTACGTGCGCTCCAAGGTGGCTGAGTACATGAACCATCTCATTGATATTGGTGTGGCAGGCTTCCGGCTTGACGCTGCCAAGCACATGTGGCCTGGAGACATCAGGGCATTTCTGGACAAGCTGAAAGATCTAAATACTAAATGGTTTCCTGAAGGAACCAAACCATTCATTTACCAGGAGGTAATCCCCATGTTTTCCCTTGTATGTTTGTTTTTGTCTTTCGTATCTCTTTTACCTTCCTCCTTCAGAGGAGGCAATACAATCTTCATCCAACTTACCTCAGAAGGAGCTTTCTTGGGAGCAGTGCTGCACACATAAGTAATTTTGCTTTTTAAAAATGCCTTCACAACACACAGTGAATTCAACTTTACCTTTTCTTTCTTCAGTCATGTTTTTACATGAGTCCATCATGTAATTTTACTGACTTTGGATTGATTTACTCAGCAGAAATGCACATACTTAAATACTTTTTTTTTATCAGTATAAAGCAAGAACTAATGTTGAGTTTTGTACACTGCATTTTTGGTCTTTGTGAGGCAAGAACAGATGCACAGATTTTCCTTCCTGTACCAGGTGATTGACTTGGGTGGAGAGCCGATCAAAGGCAGTGAATACTTTGGAAATGGACGAGTGACAGAGTTCAAATACGGTGCAAAGCTGGGGACAGTGATCCGCAAGTGGAACGGAGAAAAGATGGCCTACCTAAAGTAAGGATGGAAATGCTGCTGTTTACCTGGGCTGCGCTGGATACAGCAGTTGACAGGGTAGCTTCAGCTCTTTGTGTTTTTGGCCAGGAACTGGGGAGAAGGCTGGGGC
>NW_020955540.1:11015-68215 GCF_003031625.1 Empidonax traillii | reverse complement strand
ACAATATTCTCAGTTGGAAGGGACACACAAGGATCATTGAGTCCAACCCTTAGTCCTGCACAGGACCATCCCCAGGAGTCACACCATGTGCCCAAGAGTATCATCCAAATACTTCTTGAACTCTGGCAGGCTTGGTGCTGGGAGCATAGGGAATGAAGCAGAGATAGAATCAGAAAGCTCATGCTTCACATTGCTCTTCAAAATAAGGGAGTAGCATCAGTTTCAAAAATCTTGCACACAATATGAAATACCTATTTTTAAAATAATGGATAAATTGCATTTGTTTATTTTCACACAGGAATATGAGTGTCTATTTGCAAACTGGACTGCCTGCTGGTACGTACTGTGATGTTATTTCTGGACAAAAGGAGAACAACAAATGTACTGGAAAACAGGTGTACGTTTCTGGTGATGGAAAGGCTAATTTCCAGATTAATACTGATGCTGAAGATCCATTTATTGCAATTCATGTTGATGCGAAATTATAACTCCAGAGAAATATCCTCCTCTGTTTGGTCTGTGCCTTACTGTTTCCCCCATATGTGGTTCCCTGGTTTTTGAGCATAAGTGACTGTACCTAGTGAATAGAAAATGGCAATTAAATTGAAAAATAATGCTTTTTCTCTTAATTATTTGGATGTAACTTTATTACCTCTTAACTAGGGGCATTGCAGTCAGGTTTTAAGGGAATGCAGCACTTCAATTCCCACATAACAAAAACACAGGGGAAAATAAAATAAATTTAAAAAAAATACAAAGTTAAAATGCAGTATCTCCAAGGCTGATACATGCACACACAACTGTATCCCACAGCAGCCACGTTGTGGCAGTCAGCTAAAAGCAGTGCCTACACACAGTTTATCCCTTTCCTGTGGCAAACCAAACCTGGAATCTTGGCCAGTGAAGGAAGATGGGCCATGCCAAACAGTTATTCCAGTCTGTGACTTCAGTCAAGCTATTGGTTACCTGGTTCCAGTCAGTTTGTACCCACACAAATCAAACCCACAGCTCTACTGTTGTTATCCCCAGTGGTTTGCTGCAAATGAATGTTCACTGTGGAGGGGGTTCCAGAGGTGTCCAAGAACGTCGCTGTATATGCAGGCATTGCTTACACCTTGTGCCAGTGGCACATTCTTGTCTCTGTGGCACATTAGGCTGCGTTATTCTGTAACAGCTCAGAGAATTACGCAGACAGAACACAGGTTTGGTGGCTTTCCCCATTTCCTTGTCAGCTGTGAGAAAATACTGACATAAAGGCGAGTGTGAGGTTTGCTTCAAGTCAGAGTGTCTGCTAAGCCTAAAGTACTCATTGCAACCTGGTCTGGGGAGGAAAATAGAAGAGGGTGGCTCAGATTTGCAATTTTTGAGGTCAAGATTTACTTTTAAGGGTGGGAGAGAGAGTGTCTGTGGGTGTTGGGGGTGGTTATTGGCTCTCAGTGTGCCCAAGAGCTCAGAGCGTCTGTCAAGGCAGTTGTGGTGTGGGAGAAGTGTCCCTGGCCCAGTGCTGGATCTCTCTCCCTTGCTGGCTATGTCCAGCACTACCTGGATCCACCCACGCAGCCCCTGGATCCACTCAGTGGAACGGTGTCAGAGAGTGGGAGATTCGTGTGGCAGGATGTTCACAGCCAGTGCAGACTTGTTGTTTGCCCACAGGGGCAGGTCAGGGAGCCCTCCTGCCCCTTTGAAGTTGATTGGCACTGCCTGCTCCTCCTGGGTTACTCTATCCATGTTTGTTTAAGCCCCACATTCAGCTCTAACCCTCAGAAACGCTGTGATTCCATACTAGCTTTTATTCAGACATTACCCAATCCCAACTGGAATCATCAGTCCACATTTCAAATTATACATCCACCTCCAAACCCCACAGCTTTTGTGGCAAATGATTGAAATGACACACATTGATCCGAGGTGTCCATAAATCAACAGGTGGTGCTGAATATGGAGAAGATTATGTCTGTGCCTGTGAACATATGTGGATCCACTTTCCAATTATGTTGGAGTGCAGTGAGTGTTTTGCCTAATGTAGATTCAGATAGGTCTGCATTTCACAGTGGAATTAAATAGAAATATGGAGAAAAAGAAATCATGAGACAGTTTTCTGATGTGTAAGTAAAACTTTGTGGGCCAAATGTTCGCTGCTTTGAAAGGCCCTGACCTGGTTTTTGTTCCTTTTATTTCAGGCTTTTTGCCACATTGCCTTATAATATGAGCACTATGATGATGAAGAAAGCAACAGTGTCATCCCGAGAAACACCAGGTCTTTCAGATAACTCACAAAACCCAGTGTTATGGTCGGCTTTACTCACGATGGTTGTTTTTAAAAAATATTAGTACTAGGAAATATTTATCTTTATTGTTACAACTTCTATTGCCACTCTTCTATATGTAAATTGAAGGCACTAAGGTGTTAATCTTGTATACCAGTAATCAGTGAAAAATTGAAAGTATGTTATGAAATTTATCAAGTTTAAAGTAAAATGTTTGCTGGGGCACAGAAAGATGTCTAGCAGATCTGCCAAAGTGTAAAACTTTAGAATTTTGTGGGCATTATGCAAGATTTCATTTTCTGTGGCAAGTGGTGCTCGCTTTCATTGGCCAACCAGTGAGTTTATTGAGTAATGTCAAAACCTGTTATAGGTGATTTTTTTTTTTTTTTTGCAGTATTACCAGTCTCAAGCCTTCCAAAATACTATCTCAAACCCTAGAAATTCTGAGATGTAAAAGAAAGCAAAGATTTGAATAAGAGTTGGCTTTTATTTTCACTCCAAATTTGGAGTTTCCCAGGTACACTCTCTTCTCATTTTAATATTTTATTTTGAAATTTGGTGTAGAATTTAAACAGGGGAAAAGCCCCCAGACCTAACCAGCTGGGATTAAGCACACAAAAAACAATATTTCCAGTTTTAGGGATATGCCACGTAGATGATTGGAGAAAACTTTATGAGCAAAGGTAAACCCTGCTGACTTTTTACATACTATCTGGTTATCAGATGGGTTTTAAAGTGAATGGAAGAAAGATGATGATTAGTAATAGATTATTTTTCCTTTGGGATCTGTGAGACTTCCAGAGGAATTCAACTAGTTCTGTTATACGATTTCTTTTCAGTTTTTTCACTGCAGAAAAGCATGAACGCAGCTGCTGGGTTATGAAGAACTGCTCAGTTGACACTGGTTGGGCAGAAGGTGAATCTGTCTGTCTTCACTTATGATGAACAAGTTAATAGTCTCTGACAAACTTGCCTTCCGTCCTCCTTCTTTTGTCCCTGGTTCAGCTGCTCCAGCTGCCCCCTGTTCTACTCTCTTCTATTATACTTCCACACACTTTTATGCCAGTTTTGCATTTCCTGCTTTTCTGCCTCTTCTGTCACATGACAAGTACCATTCCCATCCTAGCAGCTCTTCCTGTGTGCTCTTTGGGAAGCTTAGAGGAACTGTGTTAGATTCAGACACCTCCACTCTTTGAACAATTTCATCTTTTTACAGAAACACAGTGTTCTCTGGGATAATTTAGAAAATGAACAACCCTAAAAGCAATAATGATTTTATGGAAGCTTTTGCATTTATGGCACACCAAAACTACTATTTTCTTTAAGACGTACTGGAGCAACAGTGGAATGAGGCTGTAACTATTGTCCTGTAACTACCATATTCAAGCAATATGAAGCCTATAAAAGTATGATTTGGAATATCTACATTTCACAGGTACCATAATTAAAATTAAGCAGAATTTTGTTGTTCAAGCACGGTTTGTTTTGTGCTGTACAGCATATGGAGGCATTTAAGGGAAGTAGACTGGAACAGAAGGAAGATCAATGCAGAGATAATTCATTTGCAGTGTAGGTACGAGAAAAATTCTTTGACTTATTTCAACCAGATGGTCTATAAGTATCCATTATTAACAATGATATCCCTTAGAGAACATTTTAGGGACAGTAGTTAAATGGTTTTACAGAAAAATTTTAAGACTTTACCAGTTCTTGCTGTAAACTTTACTATGATCCTCTAGTTGACCGTCTTAACTTCTGACCTCTCTACACTAAAGACATTTTGGGGCTGTTGTTAAATCCTGAACAGTTAACACCTGCAAAATCAATGAGGAATAATTTATAATTTTCTCATTTAATTAATTGCACTTGTGTTTAATTGGGTGATAAAGAAAGAATGTGCTTTGCTTTCTAAATATATCTTGTGATGGGATGTTTTATTGTAGTGGGGTGGGAAAGGCAGTAGATAATAGTTAGTTTTGTAAGTATAAAACATTTGTTATTCCCTTCAGCTTCTGACAATTAAAATACAGAAAAAGAGCAATAAAATACAGCATAGCAGTAAATGTAATTTTCTTGCTATGTCCATTTGTTTTGGCCATGTACTCTCTGAATATGTGTAAACAAAGCACACTGTACTGAATTAAGCAGAACACAGTGTTTTACTGTTGGAGAAGCTACCTAGGTACATTATACATTGGATGTCTTTAATGTTATCAGTAGATTATGTGAGAAAAGTATTGCCATGTCCTCACAAATGCAAAGTTCCTCTGTCTCCTCAGAAGATACACATGGGATTTTGATCCTAGAGCTGTATTACACAAAAAATCTCCCAGTGGCCAGACCAGGCAACTCAACAGGGGACAATTTAATTTTGGTGAATATTTATAGTGTAATGCTTATGCAGACTAAACCAATGGTAATCAAACTGAAGATATAAGCATCTGCAAGCATTTCCTTTAGAACAGGGAACAACAATTCCCAAGGGAGCTGTGCAACTTTTCCGAACAACATATGTACCTTTGTGTGAATATCAGCTAAGCATTCTCAGTAAGGTCAGTTTTAATAAATCAGTCTCAAATCCCATGTGTTATCTGACTGACTAAAAGGGAAAGCAAAGCAAAATTTTCAAAATAGCTCAAAGAGAATGATGGGACTCAAAGAAAATGTGGATAAATATTTCACCTTTGGCATTGTTTACACCAACAAAAACCCCTAAAAGTGAGAAATGCAAAACCACTAAACCCAGCGGGGTTAGCTTTTTAGTGGCCTCAACTACCTCCCCAAATGATACTGACTGAAGGCATGATCTGGCATTTGATTAACCCTCTGCATGTTCTTTTCACCTAAAACAAAAGAATAGCTCTCGAAAAAGTATATCCTGTCAAAATTTTCACCTATTTTGAACCATTCCTGAAGTACAAATCACTGAAAAAATGCAACTTGCTCTATTTAACCAAGAGGTCATTCAATATTGGAGGCGAAAGCTGTCACAACTCCTAAATATTAAGACCGTGGTCCGCTTTGCACAGGAATCACACACAGTGAAGACAAAATGGATGAATCTTTATTTCAGGGGTGAGATAGCTTTTAGGTGGTAGAGCATGGAATATGTGGAATTTGGGAGGATTTAAGGGAGTTTCATGCAAAGGAATGTCTATAAATGGAGAAAATGAGCTAAACAAATCCAAATATGGGTGAGGAGAGATAGAAAGAAGAAGAAAAGCTATAAATTTTAACTATCAGGGCCAATAAGCAGAGGGGTTACAGTCAGTGAATAGGGACAATAATTGAAACTGCTGATTACATATAAAGTAAGATTTTTTCTAACAACATTGTTACTAAATTGAATAAACATAACACTTTTATAACATGGAAAGCAGTCTCTGAGGTAGGAAGTTATCTGTTGTCCAGTAGTTTAGCTGCATTTCAAAGCTGTTTTTTCTTCAGTTCTCTTTTTCTTCAGAGATTTTTCTCCACCATGAATATATCTCTTGTGGGGAACCTCCAACAATTCAACCATGGCAGAATCTTGGAGATGGAGACGGACAGGTTCTTTCTTCACTCAAAAACTGCAGGTAATACCATAAAATGCAAATTCACAAACTTTATTAATTTCAAATAATTTATATTTCATTACTTAATTTATTACTTTTTATTTAATTAGTTTTATCCATATCTATCAGAATCCTGAACACAAAAATCAGACTGTTGTAGTCAGAGAATGCCCCAATAGTATGAAAGCTCACACTTTAAGGGACTGGTTCCAGGCAATAAAAGTTTTCTGATTATATCTCCTATCTTCTGTAAGTCACATGAAAATCCCCATCTTTGTAGCTGAATTAATTTTCCTCCAACTTTTCAGTTTTAAGAAAATTATTTGGATTTGCTATGCAACATATGATGATGCCTTCTCAGAGCATTACCGGGTATAAGTAGCAGTCACTGACAAGAAATTAAAGGAGATAAGCAGGTAAGTTGATAAACTGGAAAAATAATTGTCTCAGTCTACATTAATTTTTGATTCTAATAGTGCATAATGAGGTTGTCAATTTGTTCATTCTTTTTTCTTTTTCTCCTCTTTATTTTTCTTTTTCCCTTTTTTTTTTCCTTTTTTTCTTTTCTTTTTTCACAATAGTTCTGTCTCTATATGTAGCTTTCAGCATGATCGTGATCAGAATTTAATGAAATTGATGCACAATAAAGCAAAGTAAATGGCTACTTGTATATGCAACTGCTCATATTTAAATTACATATATGGACACATTGAGGAAGTAAATACTTTCACATTCGTCCAATTAGGAAAAAGATATGAGTTTGATACATCACAAAATTTTTTATCCTTCTAGTGTGTTTAATCCACAGAGTTAAAATTACATATTTGTCAGATAAGGTGAAATAAATAGTGGTATTAGAAAAGCCATGAACTTCTAGTGTACTGTCCATGAGTGGACCAGAGGGTTAAGTTTACTGAATTATTTGTGGCAATCTATTTTCTCAGCTCAATGCTGGAAACTTTTGTTCAGCTCTGCATATATCTTATTATTTCCCTGAAACACTGCTATTTTTCTAACATAATAAGAAGTTCTGTAAAGGGAAGCTAACAGTCTATTGTCTTTTTTATAGAGACTGAAAAATTTTATTTGTGTTATCATTTTGTTCTAAGGGGAACAAATTAAAAAACACACAACACTCTTAAATTGTTGATGATGTGTTTATCTGCAATCTGTGTTTTTAACAGTCAGGCTATGAGTCTCATTTCACAATGTATTCTGAGCAATATACAGATACTTCCTTTGCAAATGTTTTCATGCTATGGCAATTTTAACTTTGCCTTAATGTTAAATCAGAATGGAGGTGGTAAGAATGAATGCTATTAACAAATACCTTACTAAACATGTTGTCTTTCAGACTGCATTGAATACAAAGGTCTTGGTTATCAATATTCTGGTGACACTATTTGAGACAACAGTGGTGAATTCTCTCCAGCTATGTAAGTGAGAGCAAGTGTTTGGATTTTCAGGCAGTTGGCACACTAAAGCACTGAGCATGGGCATAAATAGCCAGAGCATTTAATGTAGGATTAAGAAAGTGACTTGCACCCTGTAGGAGAGCAGTAAAGTGTGAGTAGTGCTGTGGCACTTGTGAGTTGAAAACGGAAATGCCAAACATTTATCAGAGAATGAAATTCTGTTGTCTTTGTTGGTCCTAAAGTAATAATTAGATTGTGTTATCCATGCACTAAGACTGAGAAGTAGCCCGCTTAATTAACTGCATTAGACTTTCATTTTATTCCATGATTTATGGTTTGGTTTGGGTTTTTTCCCCCAGAAAAAAAGAAAGGGTGATGTCATGGTAATATACAACATTGCCATCATATTTTATTTTTCATTTCACTTGGGAAGAAAGGCTTTGGAAGCTTAGCAGTTTCTGTGTGCTTATAGTTGACAAATGGTAATAAGTGTGGATGTTAATTTCTGCAACCTTCTGAACGCTCTGTGGAGCATCGAGTCAGTCAGGAGACCCTTGAAGAAAGTTAACCTTTAGAATTTGGGCAAGAGGACTACAGGGAACTAATTATGTTTATAATAATGCACATTCAGATATTGGCCTAATTTACACTGGTATTATTCCTGAGCTGTTTCCTTGGAGTGTGTGTGTGGGAGGCAGTTACTAAAACGTTGAGTCGTTATCTTCCAGGACACTGCGTTGTAGTTCAAGTATTGGAGTTGGTCTGTATTTAAAATGTGACTTTTTTTACACCATTATTGTCCAAACTCTTCTGACTTTAAGGTTTGGAAAGAATATCTGCTTGCAAATTATCAAGACTAAGCTCAAATATTTGCTGCCTGAGCTCATAGGATAAAAAAATTTGCTTGAGAATAGCCATACTGTTTAGCCTACAGCATATTTTATGCTCCAAAATTGGAGAAGTGATGTAACTTCAGTATGGACGGCTGTTTTTTTTCTAAAAGAAGGAAACATCCCATAACTCAGCCCTGATTTACTATTCCTTTATTTTCCATTTGTCATGGGTTAGATACAATTGTTGTTCCCATGCCTACTGTCTTTGGAAGAATACTCGTCTTCCAGATTCACAGGTGGCTTTGTATTCATTTGATCTTTACACTCAAGTGCCATGTTCTGTTTATCCCACACTTAGAGATCAGAAGGTTGGATAAGACCATTGGGGTCATATCAGTTGCATTATAATTACAAGATGATCCCCTTGACTTGCCTCTTAAATGTTTTATCTGGTCTACTTTGAACATGGCTTTGTTGATGCATCAGTGACTTCTTTTGATGTGCTATTCTAGTGCCTAATGGGCAGATTTTTTTTTATTGGCAAGATAATATTTACATTTTCTTATTATAGTTCTTCACTCTTTAATCACCTTAAAAACACCTTGTCTATTGCCTATCAATAGCAGAGAAACTAAGCGTATGTTGAATGTTAGTGTTGATTAATTAGAATGAAGTCAACTGCCACAAAATGAAACCCACTTCAATTTTTCCCTTCCTCTTTTTTATCTAAATAGACACAAAATTCTAGTAACAGAATTTTTTTAATACTGCATGGTTCAGTAGATTTTTTTTTGCCTCAGATGATCTGATACCTACACACTTATAAAATTTGTTGGTTAACTTGCAATAATTGCAGGTATAAATAACCTTATTCCAGTGCGTCTGTCTATCCTGAAAAGGTTAGGAAACAAGTGATCTGACTAATGTAAAATAAGCTCTGGTATCGTGAGATGAGTCAGGGACCACAGACTGTGCTGTAGGATGTTTTTGAGTTCGGGGGTTGCCCCAGGAGACAGCCCCACTCCTGTAGCACTGAGAAACCCTGTGGCTTGTTCTGGTGTGCAGCCTGGGGCTGGGGAGTTGCTCTACAAGTGTGTACAGTGCTCATGTTATAGCTGGGGAATAGCACGTGGGGCTGTGTGGAAGAGTCTCATAAAGAGAGCAGGAGAGCTGACAGGTCTGTCTGGTGTCCGATGATGGGGCAGTCATGTACAGAATGAAATAATTACTTCCTTGCCTGTTCAAAATACATTTGTGCTGCTAGTAATTAAGATTGCTTTGGACTTTTAAGAATGTACTGCTGTACAGCACCTTGGCAACACCTCTTTGGTCTATGGTTCCTTGCATTTTTCTATCATTCTTCAAAAATCAAAGGCATTCTGCTCTCAAAAAAACCTAATCATCCAAAAAAAAAAAAACCAAACTCCTTGCGTCATGTCATTAGAAAACTTTTGTTAACAACTATGTAATACACTTTAAGGCATTCTTTACAATCATGACATCCGTTGCCTGTTTCTAGCTTAGAGCCATTACTACACAACTCCACAAATATTTGGATCAGCAAAACTGAGGACTTGCCAAACTTTTAATACGTGTGAGTGAACAAATTCATTGAAACAAATAACTAAACATCCTAGAGAAACTTTCCGTGCTACCATTGAAGTCATGGGCACAATTTTTCTATTTTAAACCACTTTGCTATTTACTTTAGAAACAATATACACTAGGCCAGAAATAAAGAGTGTATAAAGCCAAAATTGTTGCCCTCTAGTTCTGAAAGTATTTAAATTAACAAACATTCTTACTCTAGGTGCTGATGTGTATATATTGCATATACACAGATATACACAAAGACAGTGTTGTATCCATATTAATAATACAGATAGCATCATCTGTGAGTTCAGGAGACACTGCATTTCTACAGAATGTAGCAAAATTGTAAGCTTTGCTGAGTATCTCACTGAATTGAAATAAATAGCTTAGGATCTTCAGATTCCATTTTTGTGCTCAACAAACTGTCACTGAGGAAGTAGCTTTGCACAGTTTATGACAGTTTCAAGAGATTTGCAGTTGTGCCTTGAATGCATTCAATTATACTTAATACCAACCTTCAGAATTACTTTTTGCCATTACCTGGACAACTTTGACGTGGGGTAAAGTGCTTTGTTCAGAGACAGTATGCTAATGTAATCTATTTGAACACCTGATATATTGAAACAGGCCATTCTGTATGGAGGAAAAAATGCATCAAATATGTATGAAATATCACAGGTTTTTTCCCCAGTACTACCCAGCCCAGGAGTTAACTGCAGTGACTTGGTAAGAGGCTGAGGACAGGCTGAGCCCTGGCAAACCCCTGTTGCTGTGACAGGGCTTGGGCAGCAAGCAGGGACCTCACACACCAGAACCTGCCTCCTCTGTGTTACTTGCCGTGTCTCCAGTGTCAGGAGCCTGGCACCTCTCCAGGACATGCCCAGCTGTGCTGGGTTGTGGCAGCAGCGCTTCCCTGGCCAGCCCTGCCCTGCCTGCTTTGTGCAGGTACCACAGGATGGGCCCCTTGTGGCCTCCTTGTGACAGTGGCCACCCTGCACCCAGCAAAGCTAATCCTGTGAGCAGGCCTGATGAAAGTGTTGTGATGGGGAGGGTTTTGAAAGAGACAGTAAATTCACGAGAGAAAAGAAAATTGCTTTCCTCATGAGTAAATGTAATCCTTTGTTCTGTTACTTCTTCTACTCTACAGCCCAAGTTTGTTTGCATGTCGTGAAGCATTACTATTTTTTTTTAATCATCTTTACTCCTTGAATGATGATTTTTTGATTAAAAAATATTTCAGAAAGATCATGTGTAATTCAAAAATAAGGCCCAAATGCCACGTCTTTCTGGGAACGCAAAGTGATGTGTCAGTGAGGCTAATGGGTCTCTAAAAAAAAAAAAAAAAAAAAATTTAAAAGACTGTCTACAAAAATACAATCTTACACAGACACACTGATATGCCTAATTCAAGAAGCTGGATCATGATCATCAGGATAATATAAATACTAATAACGTTAATAGCTTAGCTCAATCTAAATTGGACTGTTCTGGAAAATAACCGCTAATTGGTATTGATAGAAAATGATGAAGTCATGTAATTTTTGCTGACAGACTGTACTCAGTTCACAGAAACAAGTTCCTTCTAATGCCAGACAAAACAGTTCTAGTGAATTGCAAATAAGCACATAGCATAAATGCTGCCTTCTTCCTAAGTACTAAGCACCAACAATATACTGTTATCAGCAGCCTCAATTAGAGAAAACTCCGGGTTTTGACAACAGGAGCAAAACATTGTAAATGTTAGCAGCAGTTTCAGCTTGCTCGGCTCCAGTTACACTGGGTGTTCCTCGCTAGAGCAGCTCAGGCAGCCTGAGCCAGGGGACTCAGTCCCTGAAGATCACTGGTTCTGGAAGATTTTCTTTTATGAGGAAGTTGACTCTTTATTAAAGTCTTCACAGTCCTGCAAAGCTTCCACATTTTTATTGTTAAAACTAACACAATAAAATTCTACAAGGCTAGTGATGGCTGTGCAAGCAGTACAAAAGCCCATTAAGTCAGTCAAATGACATGATTATATCCTGTTCTTTACCGCTTTTCTGTTAGGGAGCACTGAGGCAGTGTAAAGGTTCCAACACCTACCTCTTGTTTTCCCTCATTTTGGCAAGGAGGAAAACAAGAAGAACACCACCACCCAAAAACCCAACAAAAAATGGAATGTACTATACTGTAGTTTGAGCAATTATGTTAAAATCAGAACACAACAAAACTCAGTTTCTCATATTAAGCACTACTTTGTCAAGTTGTGTATTATTGTATTACATTTTATATTTATGCAGTTATAGAACCTTTCTGCGTTACCACGTACCCTGAAATATAAAGAACGTATGTGGACACAAGTTCAACAGTTTCACTGCAGACTTCAGCATCACTTTGCATGTATATATTTTAATTTCTATGTCGCTGGCTTTTATACATCTAAAAATTCTGTATTACAATTATATAGAGTGTTTTATGCAGAACACCTAATCTGGGGCCTTTTAGTCTTTGATAGAGTCTCAGCATTTTAACTGTCATTATGCTCTCTACAGCTCCAGCTGCTAATTTTGACTCAATAAGCATGTACCTGCTGCAGGTCACCATCACACCTACAGAGGGATAACGTTAGAATTTTGTTTCTGTTAAGCGAGAACAAGATACACAAGACACACAAGACAGCTGATCTTTTGATTTAGCTTTTAGAACAAGATCTCTGCTGATGACAGAGCAGATGGTCAACTTTGTTGAAATGGAGAATTAAAATAACTAGATAAGATTTTTGGCAGATGTGCACTACATTCATGCATAAATAAATGTAATCCTCATCTTTTATCTCAGTCTGGTTCTAGGTGTAAAGGACGTGCGGTACATCATTTGTAGTGTGTTCTGAAACCTGAACTACAATAACTCTGCATTTTCTATATCACTACAGTGAAAGAATGATGTCTTTTGCTTTTATCCATCAGAAGACATGCAGAGTGCTGAAATCTTATTCTCACATGTTTGCTTTCTAGTTTATTACAGAGGAAAAGTTTCCTAGCAATCAGAATGGTATTTTTGGGACAGGCTATTAGGAATAAAAGTACAAACTATGTAGCAGAGATTTTCTAGCAGTGCTCACTGGTCAAGCAAAAAAAAAAAAGCGTATCAGTAAGTCTTATAATTCAGTCCTGAAACTCATGCATAAATACAGATCCTGTTATTTGTCTTTAGCATATTTCCAACAGAAGGCTTCTCATTTTGGGACTTTCCAGGCTGAAGATATTACTTCCACAAACTTACCTTTTTAGATTTGTGGCCAGGAAGTTAAAACAGAATCCTTCACAGACATGTACAGCTTTGATAAGCTTTAATATGGAGAAAGTTTGTCAAGAAAACTACCTACTCCCTTCCTTTAAGTGGAAGAAGACAAAGTTGTTAAAAGTCTGGTGAAATAGTTTATGACATGCAGATAGAGTTTTTTTTTTTTTTTTTTTCCTGTGAATGTTTTACAACTGGGACGATAACTGTTCTGTTGCATATGCCATGGCATTTCAGGAATTCTTGCCAGTACAGTCAAGAAAAAGAAGGTTGCAAAAAAAAAAAAAAAAAAAAAAAAAAAAAAAAAAAAAAAAAAAAAAAGATAAAACTTGTCATACCACAAGATGGCATTACTGTTTAAAATATAAAGCTTACTCCACTACAACCATAGTACTATGACCATTCATAGCAGATAGTACACATAACACTTGTTTACAACTACAGTGTAAGATGGGTATTTTCAAGAAAGATAATCACAAGATAGCAGTATCTGCAGGGTTTGTTTTAATTCTCCTTTCAAGAAGTACTGTAGAACAGCACAATGCTGTGATTCAGACTCCAGTGGAACAATGCTACTGGATTTCAAGACAAAACGCATAGATATAAGAAGGAACAGTCAATGAACATATTGGACACTCTTTTTCTCTTTCATGTCCTCAGTTTCTGGAGGATAGAAATTTGAGGCCATTAAATAGTGCCTGGCAGCTATTTTTTGTGCATTACCTATCACATTAATAATTACAGCCAATTTCAGGCAGCAGAGAGAGCAGATGCAGGAAGTTGCTGGCATTGTTTCATCAATATAAAATGTGCTGCATGCAAAAGGTGCCATTGAGTGCAAGCAGATAAAAAGATACGATACACTCAAGGGTAAACATCATATTCCCTTTCTGGGGCACTGCCTGGTTATAGTATTAAACAGTTATTGCTATCGTCTCTTATAATAAAACAATCACAGCAAAGTGTTTCTGCAGCAGCAGCTCGAAGACAGGTGGGGATACCCAGTATGGGAGTGAGAGCTGGATGGTCTCATGGGCAAAGGGCTTCCTCAAAGGCACATGAACTCCTGTGCATAAACACACACATGCATGCTTGTACAGTGCTAAAAGGAATGATGAGGAATTGTAAAGAAAATCTATTCCAGGGGCATAATTCCTGATATAAAGCCAGAAAATCTAGTCTTGTCTGTCTGCCACTGTTGCAGTGGCAAGAGGAGTCCTAGACACACGCATGCCTCCAGAATCATGCAGAAAATTGCTTACAGCAGGTCAGCACCTGCTGTTTTAGTCCCTGTCTCAGAGAGCTCTCTGCTAGGGAGCTGGCAGTTGCAGTCTGCAGAGCTGCTGATTTGCCACGCTAAAGATTTGTCATGGTGTAGTAAGAACTTGTTAGTCTGCCAATTGCCATGACAAACGCAACATATCTGTTTCTGTTTGCACTGACAGATGCAAATCGCTAGTACAGAGCCCCGTTCAAGGGATGTTTTTCAGCAATGTGAACACAGTGCTGGTCTATGAAGAGGAATGTTATTATATTTAACTGCAGGGTATATCTTTTTTCCTTGATGTATACTATGCCATGTAACTCCCATTAACTTTAAAAGGTTATAGACTCTAGGAACATCAAAGTAGAACACACCCTGAGGAAAATAAGTCTGTCCTTGGATGCTTATGCACAGCTACTCTGGACCTTAATTTAAGAGTGCAGTTCTTAGCTCTAAGTATGCCCATTTCTACTGGATCTGAAGCTGAGCTCAATTCTCATGGAAAAATCATACAGAATTTCCAAAAAATAGCAACTGCTAAGAATATCTTCTAAACCAAACTATTTAAAACCAAAGCGTTATTAGACAATGAGATACTCACTGTATTACATAGAACTAATTTTAAAACAACCAAGTATCTTACCATACTTATTTCTGTATCATATCTTTTATCTGTCTCATATCTTGAATTTCAGTTTCACCCTTGCAGCTAGAATTCTTTTCAAGAAGATGATATCAAGTGCCAGATGAGTCCACCTGTTCTACTCACTGCTTGCCTAAACATTCAGGCATTGTGGACATACAGCTCAGGCATGATTTTTAACCTAGATTTTGCTTCATAATTTTTATCAGTAGCCATTAATACCTACTCTTCATGCAAGCAAAAGCTTCACACTGATCTCAGTGTAACTTCTCTGTCATAATTCAAGTTTTCCTGAGAAAGACTTAACAGTTCTTCACATAAGTATTAGAAATTGAATTTTCTCCTACACCTCTAGCATTTAGATTACACATTCATACCTAGTTACATGTTTGTCCCATGGGGACCTCTGTCTTTACAGGCAAAGAGTGGTCTTAGCTGCCTTCCAACTCAACTTGTATGAAGTGAAATAAGGCTGAAGGATACATATGCAGTGGGCTGAGAATATCCAGCCTTTAGTATCAAGTATTTGGGAAACTGGTCCTTAAAAGCAACCTTCCATGATTTATCATAATAAGCCATTACTACTACAGGTCAGGATGCAAAAGGGTCCACCAAAGCAGTGGAGATCTGGAAGGTGAGCACAGGAAAGTATCTAGCAGAACTTTTAGTATCTTTCTGTGCAAATATGGAAAACCACTGTTGTCCATACTATATATATATATATATACACCAAAAACCCAGTACAAGAAACACCAAAAAAAGGTAATAATATCTGATATTGCTAATTACTTTTTTTACTCTGTACTGTGACATTTCCTAGCTCTCCTAAAACTTAGAATCTCTTTGCTTCATTTTTGGTAGCATGACAGCGTGGAAGAAAGCATAAATAAATAATAAAGTGACCTGTAGACTAATATACTCCCTAGTTCAAAACTATTTTCAACTATATATTTTAAGATGACATGCCATTAAAATAAAAAATTAATAAACAGAAGCAAAAAAAGGCACCATATTTCATTTCACATTAAATGCATCTAGGTAACTTGTCACTCTGCCATACCTTATCAGGGGATGACACAGGGCTGCAGGACCAAAGGACAACAACAAGCTCTGCCATAAGTCACCTTGAATTTCAGCACTGGATCTGCTGGGCCAGAGCAGAAGCCCCACATGTCTTGTACAATATTCTGTCTTTGAAAGTGACCGACTTCTGTAGAAAGTGCAAGAAAAGAATGTAAACGAAAATTATGGGATAACTTCTTTACATGTGAGGAACTGCTTAGTTAAGCAAAAACAAAAAAGCACAAAGCACCAAGATTTGTAGCCTTACATTTCTTCATTCTATCTTAAATATAATCCAGATCATTCCTTCAAAATGTTTTCAGGTTAGTGGATCCTTACTAGAGCAAAAAACCTTCTTGTTGGCATTTTTATTTGCTGTTAAAGTGCAATAGTGCTGCCACAGAGGCAAGAAGAACTGGTTTTATATTTGTGTTTGAGAGGTGGCAAAAGATGCCCTAAAGAAAAAAAAAAAAAGGACAGAGTAGAGGAAAATCAGAAGCAGCATAAAGTTTTCTTTGCTTTTGAGTGTCTTTCATCCTCTAGAGGTCCTAACCCGCTGCCTGAGAAGTGGGTGTGTGTATTTGTGTGTATATGTTGTGTTCATATGTGTGCATACTCTTCAGTTGACATGCAGCTCAAAGATACTCAAGGAGATAAAAGCTTTAAGCTTTGGCATATTTGAAAAATCAATACCCCAAGAAGGTTTCCTGCAAGGCATATATCTGGGAGTGATTGCAGAATGTACCCATTGTCTAATATTGTACTGTCGTTTTGGGAAGAATTGTCATTTGCAAAGAGTACTTTTGGGAACCATGACACATCCCATAATCTGCTCTGACTACCCTACAGTGAATAGGATGAGCAAATGTAAATAATGGATAATGTAGCATGGAGAAAATAAGACTCAAGGCATCCAAAATCTAAATTGAGGTTTGTGTTGTAGTGGCATTGGTGTTGGCTGCGTCACAGCTCCAGCTGAAAATCAAAGTAACGCTACAGCCACAAGACTGATCCAAAGTTACCCAAGGTGACACAGATGTGAGCATTACGGGATGGAAAAGGGCTGTTACACACATTTAGTGTGCAACAGCTACTCCTTGTGGGCTACTATGGAAAGTGGAATTGGTTACCTTGTCTTTTTTGCCCACAGGTACTGCATAGTGGAAATTATTAGAGAAAAGCCCACTGTACTAGGGTGTCATATCTTTATGTTTACCTTGCAGTAACTTCCTGTATAGGCAAGATTTAACAGGTGAATACCAGAACTGCTGTGACACTGAAAGACAACAATCAGCAATAAGAACCTGATCTGCTCACAGTAAGTGATTTATAGCTGAAATATTGCCTGCTAAAAGATGGTTTCTGAACAGGTTTCTGTAGACTGGGTTACCCGAATCATTTTAGCAAAATGTGGTTGAATCTCATCTGCATCTCTAGATCTCTCTTGTAGACACTTTTTATGTCTTCTCTATGAGACTGCAAAAGCTCTGCAAGGTTTCATGCTATTTCCCCTGGAACTCAAATCTATTTTCTGCTTTTCAAAGATGACTGAGTTTTTGAAAGCTTTCCTAGGAAAAGAAAGGCAACACTAGGTACAAATCACTTGTGCTTTTCTGGCTGCATTCAGCATGAGTGTGGAGTCACCATTCTGCTCCAAATTCAACAGTGTCCTTCACCCTCTGTTTAATTTTGTTGGCATTGAAATGTTTGGAATATCTCCCCAGCAACCTCTGGGTAGCACATAAAACTAGGAAACCAGCAATAGGAGAAATGAATTTTCAAAACCCACAGAAACTTAAAAATAGTAAAACATGCATTCAACTAAAGCTTTAACATCAGCACACTTGATGATGGCAGAAATTGTTGGATTTTTCCCGTACCTATTAAAAAGTCAAAAAACAATTATATGATAATTGCAACATTTTTGCATGAAAAGCGATTCAGTAAGCAAACATTCTAATTTATGGAAGAAAATACAGCACTGTAAATTTAACTTCTCAAAACATTATTGAAATACTGACCAGAAGAGTAAAAGCCAGATGAGTGAGCAGATTTCCCAGATCTTTGAGCACCTGATACCTACACTCAACAACCCTAAAAGATGTGCCAGCTTCAAAAGTTGACTGTATGTTTTCAAAATGCACAGTCCAGAGAAAAATCCAAATAAAGCTCTCCAGGGGCTACTTTTGTGTTTATAAGTATTCAGCTGAATTTCTAAATCAGAAAAATGGAAGTTTACATTTAGCAGAAAGGTTTTCAAGAGCATGGACACTTTTAAGCTTAGTTTCAACACTTGAGTTAGAAACTTCATGGATCTAAAAGAATCTGCTATGGTGGTTTTATCACCTATCAGAACCAAAATTTCATCACTTAATACTTAACGCTAAGAGAAATAACTTTCAATGTACTTAGTCAGTTCTAAAGCATCAAAAAGATTTTAATATTAGAGTCCCCTTACTCTTCTTTCTGTAAAAGAAGCATATTTCTTTCAGGACAAAGTTTAGTTCTAGAAATTCACATTAATCACAATATTAATTTGTTCCTGTTCTATGTCAGATAAGCTAAGTTTTTCCTAGCTTTTGTTAAATGAACATCAGTCTTACAAAACGTTTATTAATAATATTTGCTTTAACAGAAAAAGGCAATCTGTATGCAGGGATAAGGTTATTCTTTTTTTTTTTCCTCCCCTAAGGCTCAGGCCTATTGGTTTATAAGTAGCACAGAGAAAATGGAGTGCCAGTCTAGCATTGTTTCCTACAGAAAGCAGGTTCCTGACAGTGTCTCATTTATGGAATGGCAGTGCAATATCCCTGCATTTGTTTGTTTTCTCATGCATAGAAAGCATGAGAAAATGTTGCTTATATCATCAAAACAAACTCTCATAGAAATTTTATAAACCAGCAAAGCACAGATGGTTGAAGGCATATGTTAGGTCACTATTATAGTTTTATTTGCTTAGGAAGACTCTCTCTGCTCAGGTCTTGAAAACTTTCTGTTAGAACTCCAAATGAACATGCAAAACAAATTACTCTGTATAAACGTCCTTTCAATTCCCTATAAGGACTTTCATAAAAATGCAATTGAAACTTCTTTATAATATTAAAAGTATTCTTATTAATACCTGTTTCTTCCAGTTTCTTCTTTAGTGTACTTTCAATAGGCAAGGCCAAAGTGCAAATCACTGAAGTCAGTTTATATTAAAACCTCCATATGCTAGATAAGGATGGAAGTGCCACTTGTTTTGAAGATTCTGCAGCTTTTTAGTAAAAAAAAATAAGAAAAAAATTCTGTTAATGAGTTTTTTACTTTACATGCTATTTCACAGGTTAAAAAGGTAATTTTACAAGCAAAGTTTTACTTTACCTTTTAGAATAGTTCTTGCATCTTAGTTCTCAAGGGTTCAGGGAAACCTAGAAAAACTCAGCATGAGTTTGAGTGCCAAAACTGATCCTTCAAATCTGGGTTTTCATATCTAGGTTATCTAGCAAGTTGCAAGTTGCAGACCATTGTTAAAAGCCCACTGTGAGTTTAGAGAAAACAATATTTTATTTTCAGCCATTTAGGTCTTTAGGGCTCTGATATTTGACTTACACTTTGAAACACATTTCCATCATGCCAGCAGACCATCAAAAGCCTCTGAGCTGCTGCTTCAGCCAAGAGTCTTCCTGAAATACACTGTTAAAAACGTCTCTAAATCAGTTTATTAAGAGCTTCCTATTATACTGGAGTGACAGTGACTAAATTAACTAAAACATAGTTCTGAGGTGAGGAATGTGACATTGCCTTAAACACGGGCAAAGTTGTCATTTGTAAAACCTGGAAGTATTTTCCAAGGTTTGTGCCAAATCTGGAACGTCATTCTGCACTGGCAAGACAGTTTTAACAGTTCATGTCACAGGCACTGGAACTCAGATCATCATATCTTAACAGAAAAGCAAACAGCAAAACTGAAAAATAAACAAACTCCCCCTCCTTCCTGCTGCCAACCCTCAGTAATCAGACAGACAAAACAAACTGCATCCCCTACACAGTCAGCAATTAGCATGGTCCCATGATAATCAATTTGTTGTAGGTGTTTGAGAGCTTTTTTTTTTTTTTTTTCCCCCTGAGAGGTAGTGCACAGGTTTCTCTGGGAAGGATAGTCTGATGAAAAATAGTATAATACCTTAGCTCTCATGCATGTGCTACGTAGAGACTGAACATTTCCCATTATTGCAAGTAGTGCAAAATCTGGCAAGATACAAAAAGCTAAGTTGCAAAAGCGTATGGAAGAAAGAAGACCACAGGGCATATCCTTAGACAGACATAAAAACTACTGCCTCCAACTTGCTAAATGCAAAGTGTTAATGTGACTCCCCTGGTGGGACTGAAATGACAGGTATGAATGCCTTCCGTTCTCATTCACCTTAATTAGCCATTAGCAGTTATTTCTGTGTTGTACTATAACTGACCTTTTTCTTTAGCTAGAAGATTACAAAGAACATCAGCAAAAATGCTCTCTAGATTTTTTCAGACAATATATGTTTAACAAAAATCTGTTCTTCTTCTCGTTTTAGTGTGAAGTGTCCTAGAAATCTGCTGTGCGGTTCAACACTGTGCTGCCTATAGACTCCCACGGCTCAAAAGTGCTGTTCCTGTCCTGGTAGAGTCATCCTTTCTTACCTCCTCTTTCTTTATATGGACAGGACAAAACATATTCCTGGGTACCCCTCGTTTCTTTACAGATCTGAAAACAGCATTTGTTTTCACACACGACATCAAGTGCTGAGCACAGTCCTCAGATAGCTTAGGCCTTCTGCTAAGGGGCAGTGTAACTGGGCAAGATCAGAACAAGTTGGCTAATGATGTAACTGTTCACAAGTGTTTGTGAACGAATTTTCTTTAGCTGAAGTTGCAGCCCTTCTGCCCTTGTTTGTAGGTGACAGCTGGCTGGTGCCCCTTCCTGGGACTTTTGCTGAAAGTCCATTTCAGTGCTCCAATCTGAAATTTGTGCACGAGCACCTAATGAATGAGTGGGAGGGAAAAAGCCCCGAAGCACTGCTTGGCAGCTCACAGCTAAACAAAGCAATGTGAACTGCAGATCACGCTGAATAGAAAACAATTTAAAGAAATGTTTGGAGAATACTTTTGGATCTTGAATAAATCTGAGAAAAATACCTATCAGCTTATAAATATTTCTTGAGCACAAAGGGGTTATGTGAATCAAGGAAATTGTTGAGCGTGAATTATCTGCTTATTTATTACTAGGAAAGTAAGGGAACTTCCTCTTCCAACTTCAAAATAACTTACTGTGTAAATGTATTTCTCTGAGTGTCTGTCTTCTGGGACATCTAATGATAATTACATAATTTTTATGTACAAAATACATACAGCTGTTCTCATGCTTAAATCATTCTTCTCGTCCTTTTAAACTGAAGATGGAGATAGCAAAGTCAAAGGCAAACGTATCTTGAGACCTTAATAGATTTTAGGTTAATATTTAACTGTCCCTTTAAGTGAATGGCCACGGAGCTATCTGGCCTTTTTATCTCTGATTTTTTACAGATAGAAGTAATTACAATTAATTAAATAGACCTACTGACAAGCAGAAGTAAAGCACTCTGAAGATTATATTTTTCAAGATAGCAATATATTGATGACCCTTGTGGGTCCCTTCCAACTCAGCATATTCTGCAATATTTTTAACTGTATTTTTTTCCAAAAAAAGTCAAAGTAACTCCGGAGCTTTGCTTTGTATTTTTATTCTGAAACACAAGAATTATTTAATTTTCTAGCTGATCTCAATTTTTATTCCCTTAATCATTGATCTGATCTTTAAAAATATTTAAATATCTAATCTATATATCTAAAAAATATATTACTTTGTATGCACATCTCTATCTGTATATATAATGTATATGCATGTGCATCTCTATGTGTAAATCCTTATATCTAAAATCTATTTTTTAACAATAAATTATTTATCTATATACCAGTCTCTAAATAAACATAATTTAATAAAAGAATAGAAATTATTCTTACATCTTGCTTTCTGTTGCTTACTTTTGGCTTGCTGAATTCTGTGAGTTTTTGTACTCTCTTTTGAACGGCTGGATATTTTCTGGCAGGACTAACAGTTTTATGCATATATTCATCATGATTCTGTGCTACACTTTCAGGCATGGATAAATCAAAGTTCATTCTCTTCTAAATATGTCTTCTGTACACAACAAGTTTGAAAATGATATACCTATGACATGCAGGTTACTCACCATCAGATCCAAGCTCTTTCAGAACAGGAATAAAAATGCACAGCTATGTTAGTAATGCAGCATAATAGGGTTTGGAAGAGTTTGGTTCAGTTTGGAACACGCATTGCACTGGCAAACTACCTGCAAGAGTCTGAAATAATTGCAGTTGTCATATGGCTGAAAACCTCTTGGATTCTTGATGTTTTCCTGGTCCTTAGATGTTACTTTATTGTATCAAATTCCAACTTACTGAAAGACAAAAGCTCTTTCCTTATTAGCCATGTTTTCTGTAGGAATGCATGTAGGATATCCAAATTTCATCTGAAAGAACTCCTGCTGATGCTATACTCGGTGTCAAATTGAGTAAATATCACAAAAATTCCAGACAGGCCTTGATTTTTTTCTAGTTGCATTATCTATGTCCAGACTTTTCTCACTTCTTTAAATATTCTTAAAAAGGTTTATCACTAATTGCCATAACAAAAAATATAAATTTTACATTAAATGCAATTTTGTAGTTCCAGATAATTCCAGAGAACACAAAGTATATATTCTAATCAATAAAGACATATGTGTCTACTTAGCCAGTATCATTCAGGACAGTCAAAATGAATTCATCATATGTATCACTCTTTTAAAAAAGTATTTACATATTTTTAATCAATAACACCATATAACAGATACATGTGAACACTGCAATATTTATTTCAGTTGCTTTAGCAACAAAAGAAGTTTGAGTCTTACAACTGATTACCAAACATGGATTCTTCACCTGACTCTAAAGCCACACAAGGGCACATAAATGTTTGCATTATTGCTGAAATACTGAGGGGCTGAAGTACATCAGTACTGTAAGATTCCAGTTTCTTAAAATAAATCATGGTCAGAACAACCATACTAATCCATCTCTAATTTGCTTCTAATTATGTCCCATACATTTATCATCATTCAAGTTGCCCTTTTAAGCTGTAGAAATATTAGGGAATTCACATGTCCCTTGATGTGCATATCTCTGCTAAAATATTATCCTAAATTCTGCTTGAAAGTAGTTGTTGGTAGCGGTTGCGCACCGATCCAGTATAATAATTTCACAATGGCCACTCTGAGGTTATATTCAAAAATACTATGAGAATATTCATGCACAGAACATTTGCAGCAGAGAAACTGTGGTTCCTTTTAACCCAAGTTAAAAATCAATATTTCATTAAGTCTTTGACTCTGCTTTATATATCTCTATCTACATTTTCATAGGAAAACAACCATGTTAAAACAAACAAATAAGAAAGAGCCATTATTGGGGGATAATATTAAATTAAATAATGAACACTTAATCAGGTATTTCTTATTTTCCAGCTATGAATATTTAAGTGCTCCAAACTGAAAACCTTGTAGTCTTCAAAAGTAAATGTTTTTTTCTTTCTTTTCAGTAAAAGTCTGTGTCAATCAGATTCACAACCCAGCAGCTTCTCTCATTTGATACATGAATACACATTGAATGTATTTAAGACTGTTTACCAGAGAAAAAAATATACAGCTGCTGTACAGCTACCAATCTACCAATCTGGTGAGAGGGACTGCAAGTAGAAGCAACACAAAAGACTGTAAGGAAAGTGATGAGAAAAAACGCAAAGAAGCATTAAGAAAGTGTAGATGAGTGTCTATATATGAACAAATGGAAGGAATGAACTGCAAAAAAGGAAAATTTTTTTTTTCCAAAGGCTACAACATGGATTTGAACAACCATATTGTGTTTGAACAGGTAAAAGTGCAAACTGTGCACACCTGATTAAATAGCAAAAATGCACTGGAAGTGAAAAGCAGGTAGTTTTAGAAAAATATGTACCTTCTAAGAAGAGTAGGAAATAAAAAGAGAAAAAAAAAAGTTAATAGATAAATACAGCTAAAAAAGAATTTCCTATGTTAAGAAGTTGTATGTTTTAAATCAGCTTGAAAAGGCTGATCAAAAACATCTGCAATGGAGATAAATGCTTTCTCTTTAAATACATCCCTCTCAAAAATGACATTGAGAACTGAAGGACAAAGGGTAAGAAACTGTAGATTTATTAAATTTAATGTTTTGCTCCTGATTTTGTTGAGTTAGGAGCAAAAATGAAATGCACCAGGAACCATATTTCTTTTTGTGATAAAGCTGAAATTTGGAAAGGTTTCAGGTAGAAGTATACATCTGTGCATTTTAGTCATAATATGTAAGAAGTGAGTGACAATGAATTTTGTCTTGCCTAGTGTTGAATTCACATGGACAGCATTTCAAAATACATCATTTAAAAAAACATTCTTATGATGGTTAAAACTGTATTTAATTTACTTTTCTCAATTCTTCATTCTCAAGGTCATTTACCCTCACAGACATACACATACAGACACATTTTGTTGCTTAAAGCTAATTTACTTTTGTTGATTATTCAGCAGTGGAAGTCATACACTTCTCCCAGTAGCATCATTACAATGAATTAATAGCACCGTTCACTGTTATTTTTATTGGGAAAAATGACTTTCAACTATTATGCCTCAGCTGGAGCAATCATATGATATCTTAGGTTGTCTTATTCATGCCACATCTTAAAAATAACTTGAGTGCCAAACTTAATTGGATGAATATTGTAGGATATATTAAGAGAACATAATGAAACACTTTATTTCTTCAGACGTTTCCCAATATGGGTTTAATTAAACTCTCTTATTCGTCGTTGTTGTTAGTTCTGAACAAGTTTTATGAATCAGTCTTAAAGGAAAGCTAAAAAGGAGACATTTTGTGTCCTAGAGGCCCAATTCTGCATTTATTATTTGTCACACTTCTGTGGTATTTTACTAGAAATTTCGGTGTTTAAGGACAGAGGAATTACGACTTGGCAAAGAGCAGATAAAGCTAAATCAATTTACCACTCCCGGGGATTGGATAACAAGGAGTAAGAATATATTGATTACTGGAGCACAGACCAAGGCACAGCACGGGAATGGGAAGCCAGTTGCTTGCTGTCATCACCACAAGCTCCCAGAGGTGCATGGATCTGCTCCCTGGCTGTGTCCTGCCTATGGGCAAGGGGACAGACCTGTGCCTGTCCCCTCGGCCCCATGGGCTGCCTGCCCTAGTGTGTGTGAGTGGGCAGGTGCTGCCTGGATGCCCACAGCCCTGAACTCAGGAGTCAGGCTGGCAAGGGTGCAATGTGGCCTATCCTTGGCTTTTGTTAACTCCTGCCTAAAGGATTTAGGGAAATCATCACGAGGAAAATAGTGCTATCAAAGAAGTTACATCAGCCCATATGCTTACTCATTTCAACTGAAGGGTAGATGGGTTTGATTTCTGTCCCCTGCATGGAACAGAATTTGCCCTGGTGACCCTTTGCCCATTAGAATCAATGGCTTCTCTCTGGCTGGCTCTTGTAATATATTCTTCGTTTGTTGCCCGTCTCAAGAGTAACCATGACAAAAGCCAGACTAATGCAATCAACAACCAGGAACAAAACAAAACAAGACAGCTTTCCTTTTCAGCAAAATGAAAACAAGGATTTGTTTTTCAGCTTACTCTTGGGCTCTTCTTTTTATAAAGTGATCATAAGTTTAAAGACAGGGGAAAATCGCTCACAACTCCAATAAAATTTAGAATACGCTGCTGCCAGCAATACCAGGGGATTTCCAACCAATATATTAGCCAACAAATCAATAACAAGAGTAAATCCTTCTGCATTGAGGGCAATCAAATGCTCACTAACAGGTATACTATCACCTATATTAATATAATCCCCCAAGTGTCAAAGTTAATACCAAAGGAAGCTTATGCTTCACATGTGATAAGCTGAAGACTATTTCTTAATAATGGTTTAAATAAAAAGAAATTGCATGGAGATTTTGCATTAAATGATCCTGAACTGACTTGGCTCTGCTGAAGTTTCTTCTTTCTGAAGATGCTATGTTTGCTTATCCCAGAGAGCCTCCTGGTCCATCAGGACTGTTATGCTAAGCCTGAAATGAATTTGCAATGCTTTAAATCTAGAGGCTTTCTAAAAGTGACTTTCTTCTTTTGTCAGGATGTTTATGCACAATTTTTTCCCTGATCTGTGAAAGTCATTCTTTCTAGTGTTTATTTCAAACTTAACTGTGTAAACATCCAAGTGTGAGTTTAGTATTGTTATGTAGACCAAATGCTTGCTTGCCAGTAACAATTTCGCATCTGGACTGTGATTACATAATTTAAATATCTTTAACTAAAAGATGCTACTGGGGATACGCTGTGATTTGGTTTTGTTTTAGGGGAAGAGGTATTTGTTGATTGTTTAAATTTGTACATAGTGCAATTCCAGAGTTTGGCCAGTGTTTTCTGGAGTGAGTTATCTTTGGAAGGTTCATCTCTCTCAGGCTTGAGAAGTGCTGGTTCTGGTATTAAAATGCACATAGAAAAATACATGATATAAAAGCAGATAAAATAACTCTGAATACTCCTTGCTGTCTCCAATCAGTTAGAGATAGGCAGGTGAATTTGCCTCTACCTTAGCTGAATAATATCTTCTAGCCCTTAATGACCGGCTTGCAGGCTGTACCTTTTCAGAAGGAATAATGTTGCAGATAAGCCTTTTACTGGTTTTCAGGAAATTCACTTGCAGAGTTACTACAGGTCCTAAGAAAACACGCTTGATTTCTCCTTGTTTTGCTGATCCATACTCAAAGAGACAAAAATACATAGTTTCCTATATCGCTTAAGAGAATGCAGGACAGTGCCTTTATGAGCTGAGGTAAGCTCCAGGAGTTAATGGGAACAACTGACATTCATTCTGCGTATTCCACATCACCCAGCCTGAATTCAGAAGCCTACAAAAGGACATTCAGGATTTTGCAGAGGCATGTGGAAAGCTGGCTATGTGCAAACTGATTTAATAAGCTAAGTGGCAGAAAGCAATGAAACATGAAACATTGCAGTTTGCCAGGAGAAGCAGCTTTCTATTCCTAACTAGGTGTTATTGTTACGGTGCTAATGAGCAAGATCAGTATTTTGTAATTAACAGAAGGGAATTTGAGATGCCAGACTGATGAGTCACAAGTTCAAAGAGTGGGTGTTTGAAGGATATTTATGATATAAAGCAATAACAACTGTCTTTCACAAAATGGTTCAAACCTAAATGATGGCACTCTAAAAATTGCAACACAGTCGATGTTTTTAACTGTGCAGTGCATTAACAAATTGAAAGGTGTTTCTCAGAAAAGAGGATATAGAATAAAGCTGCTCCTTTGCAGTAACACCCTTCTAGACAGAAAAACAGGAATTCTCATTGCAGAGTACAGAACAAATAAGAAGGGGTTTTATGTGTATATCAGTGAGGACAAGTAGTTTAAGAGAGAAAATCTGCTATTTAAGGTAGAAGACAAAAAAAAAAAAGAGCATGCTGATTCTAAATTGACTGTGCTGGTATGTGGATCTCTGGCACCATGAGGAAGAGGGAAAGCAAAATGGCTAATTAAGATATGATGAAGACTTGGCATCTGATTCCAAATTTCCTGAAAGCATACATCAATCAACATGCTTCATGTGAACACTTACACTGATCTTCTGATTATCAAAAATCTGATGGTTAGGTGATTGATAAAAAGCTAGTAAAGAAATGCATGGAGAACCTTAAATCCAGGCCTATTAGCACTTTTGTGTGAAGTACAATGCAGTTTTCATGCTAATTACTTTATACCATTAAACACAGAAATCTTTTTGAAAGTATTTTATGGCCTGGTCTTTTAAGACTTATCTATATGCCTCACTCAAAAAATATGAGCAGTCTCCTTTGCATCATTAGGATTCACATAGTTAAAATTAGCCATGTGAGTATTTTTTTTTTCTTTGCTTTTGCAGAACTAATGAAACACCAGATGGCTGGATGGCACTGAACTTTAGAAGATTAATAATGAGTAATCGTGGAAATTATCATCTGGTAAATCCCATTACAATCCCTAGGAAAATAACGGAAGTGAGGTTTTGGGTTTTTACAAAAAAGAAAGTAAGCAGTTGACAGCACAAACATGAGCTATAAACAGCAATGTGTTGGAGCACAGGGTGACTACAGTGGAGGGTCACAAATTTGGAACATGCAGCAATTTTGGATCTTGCATGCAGTGTCAGAAGACATCAGATGCAATACCTCAGAAATCATACCTACAAAATTAATCTCGTTTGGATTAGAAATGAGCACTGTCTCATGGATTTAAAATTGGCTGACAAGCTATAACAGAAGAACAATGATAGATGGTGAGATACCGAGCTTAGGAAAAAAAACCCAAAAAGTAATGCTAATGTTTAATCACAGAAAAATTTGACTGATGAGGAACATCTAGGAGAATTATGTAATGTAAATGAACATTGACCAAGGGTGGTATGGCAACTATTACTGTCTTGGAAGAGGAACTTAAGAGTGGGCTGAGAGAATGATGGAATACAGAAATTAGAAATAATGGGATATTACAAAAGCAGATGATCATGAGGGAAAGTGTTCCAACTAGAAATCATTTTTAATTAGGAATACTCCCATGAAAGAAAAGTTGCAGGATATATAGAGTGGGTCTAAAAATGTTAAAATGCCAAGAACCTTTGTGAATCAACTCCCTTTATAGGCTGGGAAGCTGAGGCAGAGGAAGCCTCATTTTCTGCCATGATATGACTGCACATTTGCTTGCCTGGTCACTTTTTGAGTGTAGCATTAAATTTATCTCCATTTTAGAATTAGTTCTTCATCTATTTACTTCCATTATGTTCCTACCTTGCGAGCAAGTGAAGAAATTGAGCTTTGTGCAGTACACCAGCCGTGTGTTCCCATGTGGCCATCCACTGTTTCCTGTCTTTATGTAGAAAAACCAGGCTGGCTGCGGTGCAGAGGAGCCATCTGTATCCACAGAGAAGCAGGATTAAATTCAGTAATGCAGATCAAACAGAGAATGAGCATGCATTGATTAGTCATGTCCACATGTCCTCCACGCCCTGCCTTCTATTTGCCATATTATTATGTTGTTGGCTTAAAAACGCTAGTGCTCAAACAAGAAGATATTATAAAACCTCACATAAAGCACTGATGTATAATTTTGCGTTACACATTAGTGCAGCCTTGGTTTCTGATGTTCCCATACAATGATCTAGCAGGGCCTCCATAAACTAAGGACTTTCCCAAACACAGCAATAACTATGATTCAAACCTACAAGTGCTGTCAAGGTGACAGGTACCTGGTAAAACCAGGAGTCACAATTTACTTTTACAATTTAAAAATCTGGACCAAAAACAAATCAATAAACTGAGGTTATTTCTAAGAAAGAATAAAGAAAGGAAGGAAGAAAGAAAAAGTACATAGGTGAAGATTTCACAAGGCAGATTAGTAAAAAAACTACAAAACAGCCTCTAGCTATTTCTTATCCCCAGATGCACTTCCTCAATTCTGCCAGCTAGTACTGAAACTCTGTTGATTCGCACATTTTTCTATTCCACTATAATAAAAAACTCTCATTCAGACTTAAAATAAGAACAATAAGGTCACAGATTACCCTCCCCACTCTAATGCTAAGGAGATGCCTTTTTTTTTTAAACATGTTTCAAAAACAAATTTTGATGTCCAATTAATCAGACTACTTGCAGGAAGACCACAGAGGATTTGAAGAACTATTTTAACTGGCCGAAAGTTAAATTCTGTAATCTAGTATAAAAGTTGAGTATTCTGGGTTTTTTCTCATTGCATGGCCACACTCTGAGTGTTTATCTGTTATTATTACTAACCAGTGTTTTAGTCCCAGAAGACATTAGTCTTTTCAGGTTCTGAATCTAAATGCAAACAGATCTAAATAACCTGCATGTCTGAAACCTTAAAATTTTGTCTTGATTCAGAAGGCTGAATATTTTACTGGACAGAAGTAACATTGTATTTCTCATTTTTCATGTATCCCTAAAATGTTCACAACTGCACTAGTTATAAAACAGAAAATATGAGTGGTTTCCTCTCAAAATTACACACATCAGATCCTATTAAAAAGCTTGTATTCACTAACAGCTTGCAGAAGCAATGCAGACTTCTGAATGCCTAAAGTTGCTAAAGGTCTTAGATCATCAAATTCAGCCCAGAATATCCCCAAACACTCATGTTTTTTACTCTATCATTGCTTTGCTTCTTGACTGGGCAGACTGTGGGCGAAGGTCAGATGATAATTTATTGCCAGAGGAAGATTGGTTTGGGAGGGGGAGCTCCTCCTTCTTCAGGGTCGTCAGTGCTTTGACACCTTGTGTGAGTCCAGAGGAACCAGCCTACGTTTCAAAACAGCCATGCAGAACTCTCACACCAACCACAGGTTTTTTCATCTGAGATACACCAAGCAACATAGAAAGGCAGTTTTTCTGCTAGCTGAGAGGTGTGCCCTCACTGTATTCACTAAGGAAGTGTTTTTGCTTCATTGTTTCATTCATTCTAATGCATCTCTATTTACATCCAACCCTCCTATTACTGTATACTTGTTCTGGTCTCTCCTGCTTTTTAATGAACTTATTTCAGTCACTCAGAGTCTGCTGCTGTGCACAAAGTCAGAAAGTTCTTCAATAGGCCAACCCCCCATAGCTGACCATGTTATGCACTTAAGTTTTCCAAGGAGCCCATCTATAAACCTTCTGAACTGAAGATAACTTTTTCTGACAGCTCTGTCCTATAGCGGAAATCAATCACCTGTCTTGTGAGTCTCCTTGGACATCTGGGATGCCAAAGACAGAGTCCTTGACTTATGTTTACAGGGACTACACTGAGACCAAGGCAGGTAAAGCAGCCACCAGCATGGCATGTACCGGATCCCAGCATGATATGCAGTAATGACCTGTCAGGGAAGCAGGCTGTGTACCACCACACTGTGAAATATCCTGGGGGACTCTCTTTATCAATTCAGCATGCCCTCAGGCAAGAATGAAATCACACATCATTTAAATATTGTTTCATGCTTTCCTTTTAGGGTGTCTCGTCCCATTCTTTGGTCTGTTCAAAACTATATTTCTAAAAATTTTCAAAATAAAGAGAAAGCCCTGAAAAGACCATTCCTACCTTCCCATAAAATGGCTGTTTCTTAGAGGTTTCAGATTTTTTTCACACACAAACCCCTTTTATCTCAATGGGGGTTTGAAAAGGCAGCCAGAAAGAATTTTTTTTTTTTACTAACTATTATCTGATCATTTTAAACAGGAATTGATTGGTTTGTTTTATCGTCTTCCAAATTTTGCAGCCATTTGCAAGTAAGAAGTATGTGTTGATGTGGAAGCAGCTTGCAAATAGTCTTGAAGAAGAAAGGAAATTTAATTTCATACCCTTAGTGTAATAGCATGGTGCACAACAGAAGGACAATGAAATCTCTGCTGGAGGTAACAATAAACCTCGAGTCCTTTATTTGCCAAAGCTTTTGATAACTAGTTCTATTTTTCTTTCGGCAAACACGGTGGCTCTGCCATTTTAGTGATCTTGCATCTTTTGTTTTTTTCCCTGCAGTACTGATGATTATTCCCAGGTACAGTGTAGACTGCCAAAGTGTTGTCTCACAGGGTTCTAATGATCCCTGTTGCTCTGCCCTCCCCAGCACAGCACAGCCTGTGAAGGGCTGAGGCAATCTGCCCTGGCCCTGCATGATCCTGGACTTTGGTCCAACTCTGGGGCCATGTGAACTCTCAGGATTGCCAGGATTATGTGATTTGTCAAGGTCACACAAGCAGGGGCAGAGCAGATTTCTTATGTACGAAATGTAGCAAACAAAGGTAAGAATCTGCTCTTTAGAAATTATTTGCATCTACAATAGGAAGGGATTTCCATTTTCTGAACATCATTGTAATTTCTATCATTGTAAGTAATCACTCAGAAGAATTTTTTTTTCCTTGTGTGTTCATACCCTGTTAAAAAGGAGGGCTTAAGTATACTCAAAGAAGCATCTAAATAGCCTAAAAATATCTCTGCATATGAAAGTGCTATAAATTACTCAGAGAGACATGAGTCAGATAAAAAAAATACATTTCAGGTATCTGTAAAGGCCTCTATACAGGTGCTAAAATGGTTTTAATTTCCATGGAATATAAAATAGAAGCGTAGGCATGCACTTCATTTTTCAGCAAGCTCTCACTGATAACAGCAGTTCATGAGTTTCATCACTTGGAGCCATACAATGTTCCACTCACTTGAGAGCTAAAAAACAGTGTCACACACAAGAGCCACCTCTACCAGAAAGCTTGCCACTCTTATTTTTCCTCATCAGTAGAGCGAGTGCATCATTAGAAAGTTGAATTGCTAGTCTTTCAGCAGAGAGCTGCAAAACAGTGGGTACACAGGGAAACAATGCTTGAGTAAGTAAAACTGCTTTGATCAAAAAATTCTGTCTCTCTGTTTCTTGAAATCGGCTTACAGGCCAGGAATATATGGCTAATCAAAAAAAAATATATTTGAATAGCACAGCATAAAATCTACATATCTTTTTGAAATATTCACTGTGTCACTCCTGCCCTGCAAGCACATTATTATATCATCTCATCCTAAATACAAAGACAAACAGCTGTAGAGAGATTTTTGCCACACTTCACATATATCAAGCAGAGTAGATGCAGCAGCCTCCTTTCAGTAGCAGACATTGTTTCCTGCATGTGAATTGTCTCTTAGGTATATAAATGAAGAAGGGATTATGTCTTTGCTGGAGCAGCAGGTGAATGAATCACAAAAAAAGCCTCAGTCAGTCTGTAGATAAAACATGATCGTTTTCCAGGCTTTGTGTCTAAATAAAGAGCTGCAGAAAAATGGCCTGATTTGAGAAAGTGGTGGAAAGAAAGGAAAAATCCATTGATTCACTGCCTAAATTAACTTTTGATAGGTGCTCATCACTATTCTTGACTATTCATAAAAGCAAGCAAAAGTATGGTTGTGAAGGGGCTAAAGATGACAGTTCTGTTCCATAATGCATTCAGCCAAGGTGCCCTTATTCATACATTATACACATGGGCATTTTTAATATGCAGGTTGCAGCTATTTAAAACCTTGCTAATGCTTCATGGAAAAAATTGAATCAGTCTACTGAGACTTCACCTATACAGCATGTCTTCCCCCTCCCTCACTATTTTATAATAAAAGCATTTGCACTAATGCTGAATCTTTGTCGCTGAAGAGTTTGTCTGATTTTGCTGTGAGATGCTTGACTGTAGTTACAGCCCTCGCTAACATCTCTCTGGGTCTGTTTTGATGACACAAACTGGTTTCTGTTTTCAGAGAGAGTTTCTAGGTTTCTGAAAGTGGCAATAAAGTCCTGCTCTCCTTCAGGTTGAGGCTTGTCCCACCCAAAAAAGATTTAAATCCTTCAGTTTTGTATTACTGTTCTATTCACATCAAGTGTGTCTAAAATGGACATTGAAATCAGTGGCCGACCTGCCCTTCATAGTATTTTTTAATCAGAAAAGAGTTTTTCATTGCTGTTTTAAGCCACATTGCATCAAATTTCTGAAAACAAGAGTATTCAGATCTGGTCTGTTTGATATTGCTGCATACAGATCCTTTGTTCAATTTATCTGAACCATTTTCCCGCCAACAGATATTTGCTTATAGATCCTGTTTGGCATGTAATTAAAGCATATACATATCAGAAAATTTCTCAACTATTCAAGATTATTAATATTGTATCACTTTTCAGGGAATTACACAGAGAAATAAAGATAGATTGATATTAAAGACATCATACAGCAAAAAATAACAGGATAATGTGTGCTGAAATGGTTCTCATCCAGTTGCTCAGACAAAACGTACCTCAATTCTTGCATGAAAGAGCTCTGGTTCATCATCATGTGCACTGTGTTAATATCACAATTCCTCTGCCTCTTTGACTACCTGTAGGTACTATAACACCCACAAGAAATACAATACCATGAGCTATCTTCAATTATAGGTCAGATACTCACTGTTTGTTTGAAAAGTGGTGATCTTCTGTTGTTCAAAGTCTTTATCATCTCTGCTTGCCCTCTGCTGAAGTGTCCTAAAAATAAATGCATTTAAAGTTTGTCATGACCCTTGCACAGGGTTTTCCTTTTAGGATAGCAATTTGAATCCAGCACAGGTCAGCAGAAAGAAGCTGAAATTATCCTCCTAAACAGACAGTTGTTTGTAGCAGCTGGTAAAAGGAGGTCACAGGTCTTGCTCTGCTTCACAGGCTACTGCTGCTCTTATCACAAGTGACCACTACTAATTAACAGACTTACTGGGCATCTCAGCAGAAGGGTTAGAAAGTGAATTAAAGGGTGACTGAGTATTGTCATTCTCCTACCTTAGACAAGAGTTTTTCATACTCCTGTTGCCAATTAAATACATAATGAATGTATATAGTGCTTAAAGAAACCTGCTGTTTAGATGAAAGTTATAAATAACTTTATTATCTTAGCACAGAGAAGCTATTATATGTTCAAATATTCCATTACTATTTTTATTACTGAAATCTTAAATATGAGAAATGTAAGACATTTCACTGGCCTGCAAGGCTTCCTGAAGGACTGCAATAAAATATTTTTCATAAATGTGTTCACATGCACACATGTCAAACAATTCTATGTAATCCATCATTATTGCAGTTCCCTTGTTACATTTTATGGCTTTATTCTACAGCAGTGAAACCTATAAGACTTTTTTTTCCTCTTGGAAGCAGTGAGGAATCACCCTCCATTGATTTTTTTTTCTACAGAATAAGAAAATCTGAGGCATTTTCTTATTTGTTTTTCATCATTTGAGTCAGCTATGGATAGAGCTCGCCCACTGACACAAAATACCACACATTAATATGCTTCAGCACCTCAACTCAGCCAGATGTCCTTGGGCCTAAAAAAACTTGTTAATCAAATGTTTAGATGTTTATAATAATTCAGTTAAACATAAAAACTAAGTTCTTCTTTATTCAGTGTAAACATGGTAAGCAGTAAAACGCATCCTCAGTTCCAATACTTCTCAATGCAGGTTGAAGTTCCATTTTTATTTCAGAGAAACGGTATGGGACTACAACCAAAACATATGGTCAACCTTTTTGTTTCTGTCACAAAAATTACTTTCGTTAATTATCGGTCTTCTTGGCAGGCTCAGCAAAAAGTCCAGGGAGATATTTTCAAGAGCCATCAGATTTTCACACTACATGCTTTTTAGACTATAAACAGCACACATGGCTCGCCCAAAAAATAGGCTTCCCCCCCTACTCCTGCAAATGCACATATTTTCACTGAAGTAAATGTCAGGGAGTACAGCTGAGTTAAATTGTAAATACCAGAAACGTACATGCCATGGGGATATGTGATAGTTACAACATGTAATGGAAAGCCAAGGTGGGGGGACCCACTCCTGATTTCCTCACTTAACTCTCCTGTGGATTGGAGGAAGTAGCTGATCTGTACTTTATCTCAGTCCTACCAGCTGTAATCTGGGGATAATAGTAATACTCACACAAAATACTTTGAAATCGTCCTGATAAAAATGTTAAGCAATGCAAATATGTTTAAAAACATTCTGATTTTCTTCTCACATGTTGCCTGGGGTTTGGTGCATTCTTAAAATAGCAGCAAGTCACAGTTTTCCAGAAGGGACCTACACATGCGGCACATTTTAGGTGACAGAATGAACATTGGGGATTTTTTTTGTGCAGAACCTGTTTCTAGGTCACTATAATCAGGCACTGTCACAACTTGTCTGAGGAAAGGCTTGCTGGTGTCAGATGAAGTTGGGCCCTGTGGATTAGTAAATTGGGCTGAGGTTTGGTTCAAAAGGCACAAGATAGGTCCTGTCCAACCAGCAGGAGGCTTGGCCTCTGCCCTGAGAAGCATCCTGTAGAGAAGCAGATGAGGCAGAACTTACTCTACAACCATGATTATCACTATAGCTGTGACATGTCATGATCAGAAGTATTAGTTTGCAGAAATAGTAGTGTCTGCCTTCTAAAATACAGAGTCCTTGTCAAGACGGCAACAGTGGTCTTATTATTAGCAGGCTGCTACTACCAGCTTGAAAACAGATGTTTGATGTTCCAGTTCAGCAAAATAACGTGCACTAATACTCCCACATCATGGAAAAGTTTCTTCAATCTTCTGAGTGACTTCTTTACTAAGAAATCAGTTCCTACCACCCATTCATCTGACAAGCCAATGTCTCATGCTAACCATAAGACCTTCAGAGAAATAACTTCATGCTCTTTGCCACTCCACATCCTATGAAAGAGCCTGTGAAGGAACAGCTACAGTCATCCCATGGCTCTGGAGGTCCCTGTGCAATCTCTCTTTTATCATAATGCCCCAAATGTATGAGATATTATCACAGTGCTGATGCTGCTGCTTAGCATGCACAGTCATGTAGTCTTGTAGCACTCCTTCTCTCCTCTGTCTTGATTTCCATGTGTTATTTTTTGTCTTCTACACAGATTGTAAGTTTTCTAAGGCATTAACTAAATGGAAAAGCTAGACAATGCCCATGTCTCTTGGGTGCTATCATGTTTGAATAATAATTATCCTAATAGTATCTTTTCAAGAGAAAAATTGGGACTGGCAGGCAGAGACCAATGTAGTCAGAAGAACAAATATTGTAGTGATACTTTAAAATGACACTGATGTTCTGCCTGGGTAATGTAAGTAAAATGAGAGGGAAACTTAATGCAACTCTAGCAAGTAAGGCAGAAGGAAAACGGAGGATAAGGACTTGACCTGGAAATTGGGAAACATTTTCTCATCTTAGCCATTACAAACTGAGCATTGAAAAGTGACAAAGAAAGGCATCATGGCTAATCCATAGGAGTTCATGTAATACATCCCTATTTTAAATTGGTTGAATTGCAAAGAGGAATCCGAACACCAAAGAGAAAAATTCCATATCATATTAAAAATGCTTTGTATTTTTAAAGTTCTTTTGTGACGTATATACCGGGATACGGAGTTTTGAATTCTCATGATATTAGTGGTACTTTCATGGCATGGGATGCATTATTCATTATTGTATCCTGAAATTTCAGCTGTTTCCACTGATGGTACTCCACAAGGAGAGAAGAGCTGATCTGCAACGTTCAAACTCAAGGACTGTGACTGCATTTACCATCCTTTTCATCTGGATTTCTGAGATGCTACCACTGTGAAATTCAGATATAGATAACAGATTTATAATCTATTTTTGAAAGATGCAGGAGAGATATATAAAATGAGAACTCTTCATCCCAGTGAGTGATTTAATTTTTAAACTTTTTTTTCTGGGGGAAATCTAACTCAGAAAATTGGTACAAAAATAAACACTGAGAGAGAGAGGAAGGGAGAGACCCAGTTCATCATCACAGCCTCACAACCTAAACTCAGCCTTTTAAATCCAGTTACTGGGATAGCTCTGGGCACATTGCTGGGATATGAAGCGGATGATTCTAACTTCTATTGCAGCATATTTCACCATTTTACCTCACCTAACTTTGAGAATTTGATTAGGTCATTTAGTTAATTGAAATGCTTAAACAAAAGTTTTTGTTTACAGTGGAAGCAAGTCTTTCATGAAAAGCTTTGTCCATCTTAAAAGAGAACTCACAAAGCAAGGGAGATGTGATGCTGGCCACTAGGGAGTGGGAAGATGAATGCAAAGTGAAATGCTGCTTGTGAAGTGCTGCTTTTCCTGTCTCAGGAGAGCAGCTGCCAAGCGCACTCGAGAAAGAAATCTGAAATCAGACATCTGTATGTGCATTGCGTCCACCATGTTTGCTCTGAGGAGAAAGAACCATATGAAGCAAGACAGCAAAGGTGAAATCCAGCAAGACATCCTACTTTATTGCTATGGCAACCCCACCCTGATGAAAAGTAGAAAAACAATAAAACATCTTCAGGAAAAAAAAATCAGTGCTATCTACCAAGGGAATTGAGGAAGATGCACTTTAAGGAAGAGCTTGACATTTCCACCATTTGGTGACTCTTTGAAACAAAGGTATGGCTGCAGTTTTTGCAAGCTGCAGAGTTAGAACATATTGTACTTGATAAATTATTTAGTTTGTTTAGCAGCTGAAGTCTGAATTATAAGTGAAAGCTGTAGTTACAGATTAGAATCTTTAATGCCGCTGTAGCCAGACAGAATACTACTGTTGTGATCTTCCTTGATGTCTTCTAACATCTGTCATTCCAGACTAGATTAACACTAGAATCACCTTTCCTGCATTAGACTTTCCAGGATGGGTGAATATGAGAGTAGATAAGTGTGTGTGTGTGTGTGTGTGTCTTATGCCAGCATACATTTGAGTCTGTATATTTGGGCTTGAAAGAGTTTTATGCATTTATGTCTTCTGTATCTAAATTTGTTGGTGATTTTCATGTGAATTGAAGTAGATTACATACAGAGCCCATAAAGGGGCTGGGGTCAAGGAGTCCAGCAATGAAACATCTACTTGTAAAGAAAGCAATGGCATCTCTTTCATCACCAGAATGATGCAGAACCAATAAGTAACAAAAGAGCACTTGACACGTGCTGCCAAAGGGGCAGACCGAGGGCAGATGAAAGGTTCATACAAGGCAGTTTGTCTGCACTGCTCTTGTGAGAGTTGAAAACTGCTCTCACACTCTTGCTCCCTGTCTCCAGAAGGCTCCTGGAACAGAACAACAGCTGTAGTGGTACAGCCTGACATTCCCTATACTGAAGTCTTCCTGTACAGCAGGAAACTTACTGGCATGGGAAGGTGCAATATATACTTCCCCCAGCCTAAGGGAATCTTATAGAGTAGTTGTGTTTGCCAAACATAATCCTTTAATTTTCATCTGTTATTTGCAAACATTGTTTCTTATAACTAATTTGCATGGGCAATGGTTATTCTAATTTTGTACAGTAATGAGAAAAGCAATAAGACTGTCTTACCAAAGGGCATTTTTAAAACTAAATATATTGCTCTCTGTTCTAAATAGCTTATATCTGATGTGGCTGTTATTGTTTGTATTAACTGTAGGTAAGCCCCTACAGTGGCATCTAGAGAGATCCTATTTCAGGTTATATATAATTCCTGTGTACAAAGTGGTAGGCACATCAGAGAATAAAAAAAGTAGAATTTGTCCTATAATTATGATATTTGTAGGATATGAAGTGAAAACTGATTGCAAATCACTCGATTCCCAGTCCAGAGCTGGATGTGAGCTCCTTCCCCTATGTCCATATATATATAAAATAGACAGGGAGATCAACTTTCTTAGCCCTGTGTGCTCATCACTGCCCACCCCAGTGATGTGAGCTGGGGAACAGCCCAGCTCTACAGCAGCCACTGGGCAGCAGTGATGGCACATGTTCTGTAGGAGCTCTAAAATACAGTCCTAGAGAAAAACCCATGGAAACTATTTGGCAGGCATGAGAACACATTTTTGAAAGGGGTACTGAAGTTTAATCTCTTTGTACCTGGAAGGATAAAAAGCTCAGAACTGTCATAAATTCATACCTTTTTTACTCCAAAGGCAGGCTAAGGCCTTTAGTCTCTACTACATTCGTCAGGAACCGTGTCAAACGCAATACTGCATTAGTGCATGATCTAAAATGGAGTTATGCTCACAAGAACTTATCATAAATTTGGTGCGCCTATGACAGTGACTCAGCAGCTGGTGTGTGCCACCCTATGCTGTGATCAGCATATACAGACTTTTCTTTGAAATAGCAGAAATATATTAAAAAAAAAACCAAACAAAACAATCAAAACACTGAGGTGACATGCTGTCTGGTTCCATAGAAAAGAATGTTTGGGATTTTGCAAAACTACTTCATTCTTGTGGTAGGGAAACCTTTGCCTTGTGGCCAAGGCCATGAGAACACTGAAAGACAGCAGAAACTGAAGTTGTTTTAGAACAGAGTTAACAGCATCTCAAAACTTCCTCATAGAGGAAATGGCAGGAATAACTTTCTCCTTGCAGCGAGTGCATCTTTCCTACCAATATTAATGAGATCTATGGCTTCCTGTATTTGCCATCAATATTAATGAGAGATGCACGTGCCACCAATGTTAATGAGAAACACACATGCGTGTAACTCCCATTAACGATCATTAGATATCCACAGGAGAACTCTCATTAATGCTAATGAGCGTTGCACGTATATGTAATTCCCATCAGTGTTAGCCTGAGATCTGTGTGCATGTATTGCCCATTAGTGTAAATGAAAGATATACATGCATGTGGCTGAAACTGTCATTAATGCTAATGTGATGTATGCAGGGACTGACAAAATAATATACATTGTCTTGATAACAGAAACGTGCCCTTTGTGTTTGGGTGCTAGTTCATCTTTAGAAAATGCATTGTTTTCCATTAATAATCTAGTCTGAGTATCACTTTGGCTGTACTAAGTACCATGCAAAATTAAGACAAAATGCAGAGATTCATTTTCCAGATGATGTGAAGTCTCTACAACACAGATTAGAGATGAGTAATTTGAGTATTTATGCTGGGGTCACTATGGGGAGTTGGTGAACACATGTTTTGATTCAATGGGGTTTGATCAAAATGGCTTTTCTTAATGTCAGTAAATCTCACCCAAGGCTGTACTGTGATAGGTACTTCGGTAGCTATGATTTGCCTTGAACTTGGGTCCTACCAGCTATGCTTTCATCAGACCTGTGAAGTTTATGGCAATTTATTTTACAAATTTTCTTTTGTAGTTAGTTGCTTCCAATCAATTAGAGGCTGTGTGTCGAGAGTGTGCCTGAATTGTACACTCAAGTGAAAGGACTTAGTGGAATTTATAAACTGAAAATATGACATATGGACAGCAGCCTTGGCTATTTCTGAGGGATCATTTTGTGCTAATACTGAATTTTGCTACTTATTGTTCATTTTAGCAGAAGCCCATAGACAATGAGCAGACAAGTTCTCAAAGTTTAAATTTTAAGATCACTGTCAAAAAAAGAAGTCCCCGCAATATTCTTTTTTAAAAATGCAAACAGAGCACACCACACCATAACTTTAGAGAATGCCAGAGCTCCTTACCTAAGACAGACTTTATTCTCTACTGCCTAACAGCACATCCAGCCACTTCTGCCTTCCAAAGCAAGTGTAACAAAACTGCATGGGAAGGTATCACATCTACTTTGCATCACATTCACAGCTTAGGGAAACACCTTGAGAAGAGTGGGTTTGTGGGAGCTATACCAGCATAAGTATCTGGTGTCCTTTTCCTCCCCATATCTGTTTCAGGACTGCTCTTACTTGTTAAGACTGGGAGATAACTGATCAAAAAGCGAGCTTGTCAGCTCAATAGGACATACACTTGTAAAGGGAACCTTCTGCATTGCTACACTGTTTTATGACTGTAAAAACTAAAATAGAACATTACTGTCTTTGTCAGAGTGGGCCTGTCTGCTCATGTCATTGATATATCTGGTCTAAGAAATTCCTGCTCCTCAACTGAACTCTCCCCAGCCATTTTTTTCCTTGGTTCAGCCCAGGGCTCTAAATCATGAAAGCACTCTTGGAACTGTGCTATGAATTAGATAATTGACATTAACTGTTTTAGAGAAAGGACACAGTACTAAGAGACCCTGCTTGGGGTTTTTTTTGTTTTTCTTGTGACCAGGTCATTTGAATGATCCAATTTACTGAGGACAGTCATATCATCAGAACTGAGGGTACTAAAGACTACTGTGCAAAGGTAGAAAGAAACCTTTTGAGAAAGGTGCTTACCATGAAAGATAAAGTGTCATCAAATCATATTCTCAGGTCCAGCAGACAAACTCATAAGGAGTCCAAGAGTCAGCAGAGACCCAACGTTCTCAGGATTTTGAAGGACTAAGGCCACACCTGGATGACAATTAAGAAACAAATTAAAACCTGTGGCTTATTTTTCCTGTTAATCATTTTTTCTAGCTGCTCCATCAAATTCTTCAAGCCACACCTGCTCATTATTGCTTTATTGCTACCAACGAGGAAGCAAGGGGGTTCCAAGTCATAGCAGCAAATACAAAATGAAAACAAAACAATCCCAACCCCCCAAAAAATAGTCACAAATCATGCTCCTGAAACAGCATGCACTTCAATCTAGGAGTAAGGAGTATAATTTGGCACTGGGTTTCATCTTAACAGCATCCTAAGAACTAACAAAAGTCTATCACAAAACCATGACTTAGGGCTCAATTTTCATTTCTGAGCATGTAACCTTTGTTTACATATTTGCAGCTCTGGGGCTCAGCAGTGTAATCAAGTGCTCCTTATTTTAATTAAGGGAGTCAAATTTGCATATGCAAACTCCCCTTTTACTGGTGTTAATACCTCAGCAATGCCAGCAGCTTTGAAGGAATTAAGAAAACAATAAAAGACAGAAATAAAAGAAATCGAACAATTAATCAGTTTTATTTCACAAAAGTAAGGGAAGGAGCAGAGTTGACAATATTGTTGCTTCACCTTCCTTTTTGGGTAACCACAAACATACAGAGCTCCTCTTCAAGGGGATGCTGACAAGAATCAGTGCAAGACAGACAAGTTTCTGTGCTATTGAAAAAAAGAAAATGAATTTGTGGGCTTAAGATAATGTCACTGAGACCTTCACAGGTGCACCAGAAAACCTTAGATTTTGAAGCAACTGTACAGGGGTTACGAGGAGAGGGGAGGAAGTTTTGATTTTTTCCATGTTGGTTTGACTATACAATCCTCCAGCAAAATTTGGACGGTAGCATTGATTCCCACTGGTCTGCTCACATCCAGAAGGCAAGTCTCCCATTTTAAGGAGAGAGACAAAAGCTTGGCATGCTATAATGTTGCTTGGCACAATTTCCCTTCCTATGCAAGTACCCGAGTGGTTAGAAGGGAATTGGTCCTTAGAGCTTACTGGAAGAGCTCACCATGGAGATGAGTGTGCCTGTATAAACAGTAAAACCCACTACAAAGTGCTGTACAACACAACAGGCTCAGGAAGAGCCACTGTGGTACAAACCTATTGAGTAAATAATAAAAAGTTTTAAAATGGTTCAAAAGTGTATTTTCACAACAGGACTGAATTGCTTCAGAGAAAAGTATTGTGTTGATTCTTAAGCATTTCCATGAGAGATTTCCTTTCTTTTCCTTTTTGTTTTGCCACTTAGCATGACTGTTACATAGGCCACTTGCATAATGATGTACAGTTCCTCACAGTCCCTGGGCACAAATTATAAGAAACCCATTGTAAATTCACCCGGTGCCTAAGACGTTTAGCTGCTGTGGTTTTAAAGAACAAACTCAGTAAATATTTTAACATAATCTGGGACTAAGGGGATTGAAAGGTGATATTGGCAGAGGGAAAGATATTTTCTAGCTGACTGGGAAGAGATAAGTGGTCCTTCTCTGCCTACTGCAGACTTCAACTTCCCCTTTATTTTCTGACTTGTTTTTCAACTTTATTCTTCTTTCCTAAACTAATAATGGGAGGAAACCTTTCCATAACGCTCCATTTCATGACATAGAGAAAAGACATGTTGATCTATGTCCATCATTAGACTCAGTCGTAATTTTATTTCCTCCTATGTCTCAAAAACGCTTATAGAGAGTAAAAATTATCACAAGTTTCTCTGTGAAATACAATAAATTAAGAGCACACAAATAATTAATTCCTACAGCAGTTAACAAAAAGTTTGTTGTCTAATTATCCAGGGCCAAACTATTCATAATTGACATTCTCACAGCCTAGGAACAGCTAAGGGGCTACATTTTGTTCTCACATCTCTAAATCAGGAGAATCTCCTCTAGATTGTACAGCTGCAACTGTGAGTAGAATATTTGAGTAGACATACTTTTATGGCCTGTCTTATGAGCGTTGATGAGCATTTCCTTGAGGAAGTACCTTTGACTCATTTTTGGTCCCCCTGAGAGCCTCTGCACTGCAGAAACTGAATAACCTTGTCCACCCAGGGGGCAGGTAGGAATCCCAGCACCTGTGAGGTATATAGAGCACCAGAGACAGGACTTTCACAGCCTCAATTTCACTTAATTGTGAAATAGATGGGAGAATAGGGAATAAAAGACACATTTAGGAGTGTGCTAGTCTTAAAACAAACTGCAAAGATAAAAAATAAAGTACTATTCTGCCTAGATGAGATTAATTCTGGACATAATTTCAGCAGCTGAGGTTTCAAGAAATACATGAAATATTGCATACAAGGCATCACAGCTTATTGACAAAGAAGTTTTGTAGTCCAGGTTAGAAGTGAAGAATATAACAACATAGGGTTTTTGCTCTGTTTTTGCTATGTCTTTCAGCTCAGAATAAGAAGCAGCCCCAAAGTTCTCTTGAGTCCAGAATTTGTGGACAGTCTGAAAAAAACCCCACAGCTACACTGAACTTTTATGGAAACTCAGAAGCAGAAGGCACTTTGAATGGTTTCAATTTCACAATGCATCTTTCAAGAAGCTATAATAAGGCACAGTTTCCAGCAGTTGCCAGATTCACTGCAAAGAATATTCAAAAGGATTTTCGATATGGAAAATAATGTCATATACCAAATAATAATTTTGAAAACAATGCTTAAATAATGTCTGAGACCATCTACCTGTTGCAATGTGACTTTACTATCTTTTGCTCAGAAAAGGTTTATCAGTGTCTTCAGGTAGAAATGGTAAATTGTCTTTGATTCCATGGTAAAATTAAACAACCCAAGGTGTTTAACCAGCAAGGCTGTAAACTATGACAAAGCATCTGTGGGTTTTCCATTTTAATATCCCATTATGAAGGCATTATAATGATTTGCAGTGTTTACTAGCATGATTATCTTTCTAATAGAGAAATCAAAGACTTTATGCTGTTTCTTTTTCTTTTGGTTGTGGGTTTTTTTTTGTTTTTGTTTTTTTTTCCCTGCAAAGAGGATATGTGATTTTTCAGGTGAGAGAAAATTAACATTCTTATGGAAAAAGGCATGGAGTCATATATTGTTATAGTACAGGTTAGTGAATGGTTTAAGGCTGAGAAGACAGAGCTGTAGCACTTGCACATATGCCAAGTCCATCAAGGCCCAGAGTCTCTCAACACTAAAGACTGAATTAGTTCTTCCACAGACTGCTGTTTAATTTAGCAGAACTGATTTGCACTTCACTGAGCCACAGTCCAAGGGGAGACTTCACTGAATTCACATGAAAAGGTCTACTCTGGCCCAAGCTGGCAAAGAAAAAGTTAAAAGCAAGACAGCTTGTTGAGAAGAGTGATATGTGCTCCTCATATACTACAAAAGCTCTTTTGTCTTCCTCTGGGGAAACCTGGGAAGAAGGTGGCACACACACACTGACTTACTTTGGAGCGCTCAGACCCTTAACTGGGCAGCGTGACAAAGTGTTTGTGTGTTTATGCGGTGCAATGCACACATTCACTTGTGAACTGCAGAAATGCCAAGCAAAAATTGCCAGTACCAGCGACCTTACCAGTTCCACGACCAAAAGCCATTTGGTGAGATGCTGACATAGTGCTCCTCCTCCTCCCCTCAGCCAGTGCCACTGAACTCAGCCACCCCTGTCTGAGCTACCTGAGGGGCCAGGAAAATACACTGCTTCATCTCTATTTGGCAACTTGTGAATTTAAAAACCAGTCCAGGATTTCACACCTATTTGTCACCTGGCTAAACAGCACTTTATTTTGCAGAAACTAAATCAGACCTCTTAAGCAGACCATATGCCAATACTATCTTGATTAACTAGCAGTCAATACTACACACTGTCATCAGTTTCCACGGAGATAGACCCACTAAAGCAGCTATCCCCATTCAGTATGGCCCAATTAGAGTATACAGTAATAATATTCTACATTTATATAAGCCATTCATCCTCAAGCACTTCAGAGATTACAGTGTTCTGATGCCACTGGTGAGTGTATTATAACTGCCTCCATGCAGCCACACTGAACCATAGCAGTTTTTCAAGTGCAAGGCAGCAGCCAATTGGCATGGCAGTTTCTGCTGCCATGGATGCAGGAACAATGCTGCAATGTTTCTGAGATAAACCCATGACAATATATATAAAAAAATAAAGTTTGAGTTTCTGAATCTCTCTTTGGAAGAAAGACTTTTAGCTTTAGAACTAATCAGAATAAATCCATGTAATAAAATGTACAGACCTCAGTAAACTTAATTTGAGAAAACAGCCAAGACATCTCTTTCTATATATAAATTCCACAGATCCTGCAGATTAAATATTTCAAAACCTGTTATTTGGACAGCTAAGCTCCCTTTGCCAGTGACTGAATACTGAATTACTTTTGGATGTTTTTTCCTCCCTTTAGTACCTAATTTCAGTTTTATTTCCTCTTTCTATTGTAGAAAGTATTTCTGACTAACCATCCCCTTCCACAGCCCTTCATTTTTTGTTATAATCCTCCATTTTACAAATGCAGAGAATATCTCATCTTCAGCTACATTTTCTAAATGACAGTGGGAATGAAAATGAGGTATTGAATGCTTAGCTAAATGAGGTATTGAATGCTTAGCTTACCTTTCTCTGCAAGTTTTGTGCAATATTTTATATACATGGTATATACAGCATCTTGTTTAGTTGTTGTAGATGGAGGGATGCATTCACTCCTAAGAGAGAAGCAACAATATATTTGACTGATATAAGACAGTTAATAACATCCAGAGGTAAATGAAACACTGGTTTAACAAGATCTGATGTCAAGGTACATGAGTATTTACTGCATAAAGGACAGGGTCAGACAAAACTGTCAGGAAGATCCTGCTGTTGAGCCATGATGTTCACAAAGGATCCCCTTGCATTCTAAACATCTCAGAGGGGAGCTCAAGTGCAGCTGAATCCAGACTTAGTTCCAGACTTGGTCAATGGTTTATGTCTAAATGATGATATACATATTCATCATCCATCCTTTTTATCATGACCCTTCCCATCTGCTCTATTAAGAAAATACTACCTTCCACTAACAGAGAATTTAAACTATTGGTTTGGGAGGTTGTGTTTTTCTGCTGCATGAGGGTTGTGTTTCTCCAGAAGCAAGCTAGGTTTTGGTGTTTTTATACCAAGGATGCTGGTAAGTCTTGCAGACCTACCATTTTCCTTCGGAGATGCCAGCTTTCAGTTCTTCTGACCTTCTGTTGTGTTTTTTAAATGCTATGAAAACACTATTGATAAAATACCACATTTAAAAATATTTCTACAAAGAGAAGTTCAGTAAGGTTATGTGTTTTATTGCCATTTACTCATTATTCAAAAATGAAGAGGTTTTTCTCAAACCTGCTAAAATAAAAATGTTCCTTTTGAGAAAGTCTAAGTTCAGAAAGCTGTTTCAGCCCGTGTTTAGCTCTGGCATATGCTTACTATTTGTTGCAAGGGGACTTAATTCACTCTCCATGCATGGTTTTTGAATAGAGACTTTTCTCGGAATTGAAGCTGAAGTATCGGGAAGTTTATCCTCAGAGGTAAATGTTTTGGAAGGTTAACAGCCTGTGGAAATAGAGGAGCCCTATGTTATGTTTAGTACTCACTACAGCTGAAAGATGAAATAGAGACTCTCTTCACCCAGGCACTGAAATGCAGCCACCTGTGGGGAGTAATGTGCCAGCTCTTTAGTGCAACAGTGCAAAACCATTTAAGTGGGAAGTGAAGTGTTATACCTCAGTCCGAAGGGAGTGTTTGCCATTGTTATTACTGAACAGCATGACATTTTTCTCTGGGTGGAAGGCACTGTTTCTGTAATGCCATGTTTCTAAAGGATTTGGCTTCGGATAAACAAGAAATGGGATCCTGCCATCAGTTAATCAATAACTCACTGCCATGGACCGATCTCCCTACTTAGCACTGGAAGAAGCCAGAAGAAGCAAGGCCATGAACAAAGCAACTGTCACTTAATGCAAGTGCCTACCTAGTAGGGTTGCTTTTATTTGTAATTTTTTTCACTAAACTCTTCAACAGAGATTATTGAAATGTTTGGTACAGACAAAGCTTTGATGCTTTTGCTCTAGATTAAGATCACAATTTAATTAATCATAAATTTCCTTTCTTTTCCAGCAGAACTCAATGTCTCACCTTAATTTAGGGAATTTCTCTTACAAATTAAACATTAATCTGAATTTTAACAAAGTCCAACCCGTTAACTTTAAAAATCAACTTTACCCTTCCTCAGTGTGGAAAAACTTGGGAGAAGTTTTGCAAGAGCCAAGGCAAGATAAAAGTACTGGAGACCTACAAGCATAATTCTAGTTCTCTGAGATGATGTGTTAAAGGAAACCACACACTATTTGGGTTTAATGTATTAACTGTGGTGCTTTTTTCCACTCTGATTTTCTTTCCTCAAACTCAAGGAATTTAATTTCCCCAAATTCAGCACACCACCACTGCCTGCCCTCCTGCTCCCAAGTGCTAGAAGGAAAATCATGAACACGGTTTAAAAATCATTAAAATAAGAAATTGTAAGATTATGTGTGGAAAAAATTGCCTTAAATGCGTAGATACACTTTCGCCTGAAGGTGGCAATATTTAATAATATTCTGAAGAAACAAACTTTCCATATAGATACCTTTAATTAAAGTTTTATGGTTTTAAGCAAATATCCTTCTCCCCCATTATTTTTTCACAATGTGTTGAGAGAGAAGTATGATGAAGTATCATATATTTGTTTCAAACATCCTTAAGCATATGTTACGCAAAATTATTTGCAATTAAAATTAAAGCAAACAGATAATATATAAGCCATATTAATAATAAGATATATAAACATTATGCAACAAACCAACTCTGCCATCCCCTCAGTTTGAAAGCAACTTTAAAAAAGACAGGCTGTATGTTCCTTTTCACAGTATTACTACCAATATGCTCCTCCCAACCTCAAATTCCTGCTTATTCTTTCAAACCAGGCCTTATCTTTAGGCCAAGTTATTTCACCTGCCCTCAGAAAATGCTGTGATTTAGAAAGTGATGCATCAGCCAGACAAGAAGAGGTAGCATTTTGGGTATTGTTCTGTATGGTGGCATGACTTCGGTGCCCTGTAGACCAAGGGCGAAGGGCTGTGTGCACTCAGCGTGGGGTAGTAGCCAGTGAAGGTTCTTCATGCAGGAAAGAAAAAAGGATCTTAAATATAATTCCTATATATTTTGTTTTTTAAAAAATATATTTCTTCCTAAAAATAAAAATAAATATCAATTCACAAATATCTATCTTTGGATTATTAAGAAGATAGAACATAATTCTATAAATTTCCTAATCTTTCTATCCTTTTTTATCTGTCACTGATTTACACAGGGCTCATTGATTTTTCCACTGTCTACTCTAAAATTCAGTGATTTCTGCTATCCCATTGATTACTGTTATTGAGGCTTCAAGAAGAAAGATATTAGTCACAGAATTGAAATGTTTTACACAGTCCTGGTTGGTAAGGCTACATCTGCACTGTTCTGAGCGTTCCCTACTAGGAAATCATGTCAGATTTAAAGAAAAAAGAACACTTAACTAGGGCAGGTAGCAAATTAAAAAAAAAAAAAAAAAAAAAAAAAAAAAAAAAAAAAAAAAAAAAAAAAAAAAAAAAAAAAAAAAAAAAAAAAAAAAAAAAAAAAAAAAAAAAAAAAAAAAAAAAAAAAAAAAAAAAAAAAAAAGAAAAGAAAAGAAATCCTCAAAGTTCAGAAGACAGCAACTATTGTATTAAGAGCAGTTAGGCAAGAAAACTGCTTGCTGAATTTGCCCTGTCTACAGATGACATGATAACAGGCTGTGAGTACTTAAGAAGAATTAATAATAAGAATGTAGAGAGGGTAGTGTGGGAGGACTGTTGGTAGAATAGGGAAAGCAGGTAGAGGTATAGTAATAGCTCAGAATTACTGAAGGGGAAAATGTAGATTAAATAGTACTAAATGAGAGAAGAGGGAGGTAATATGGCATAGGGGGTCACTGATTTCAAAGCAAACGTTCATCCCTGAGGATCACATCAACCTACACTGTTTGCAGAGGCTGGAGCCTGTGACTCCAGAGGTCTTTTCAACTCTAATTCATATGGGTCAGATCACTCCTCTCTATGGCAATAACTAAAGGAGGAGTGTTTTGTGTGGAAAGCCCTGCTTCCTGAGGGACTGCCCTAAGCAAAGCAAACTGGGAGCCTAGCTGTGTACACCCTGCTGGTTCCTACACCTTTGCTGCAGCCTTGAGCTTTACCCAGGCTTTCCAACTTGAAAGAGGAAAAGAATCCCTCAGTAACAACTCCTGTTGGCTCTGGAGAGGAGCTGATATAAGTAAAACATAAACAAGAATTGGAGAACAGTTAGTTGGAGTACCATTAGTTAACCTGGAAAAAATGCCACTGATGAATCAACAGCTTCAAAACCTATTGGTTCACACAATATCTGACAGAAGGTTGACTGCCTTCATATCCATCCCTGAGTAAAAGTGAGCAGTAAATTATTATCCTTCCAAACCAGACACAAAGGTCATTTAGGAGGGGAGGAGAAGAAAATAAGACTGTAGCCTTTTCCTGCCTGTTCCTCCTGCCCACCCATGTGCCTAGCCCAGTGTGTAAACTGGCAGATTCCCTGACATTGTTGTAGGTCTGGAAAAGAGATACAAACTAGCCCCCTTCTAGGGGGCTTCTATATGACACCACAGTCACAATCTTTCTCTTAAAGTGTAGCCAAAGTTCTGGTTGGGTTTCAAAAGCTTTTTGGGGGCAAGCTCTCAACTGCTTTTTTAATGCATCCACTCTGTGATTTTCAATGCACTTAGTCATTAAAGTAGACTCACTACCCTTAGCATTTCTATTAAAACCGCATGTTCAGGAAAGGAAGAGAGTCTGAGTGAATCACTGACAAGATAGTACAGGTATTGCAGAGGGGGAAAAGGATGATTATTTCCAGGCATATTCCCTTGGAAATTGAATAGACTGGATGAAGAATTGACGAAGTGGTAATATGAACCACAGCATCACAAGGTAACAAGGCAGAAAAGCAAAATTAACACAGTCTCAATCCTATGCATTCAGTTCAGACTTGGTGTTCTGAAAAAATATCATAACACAAAAGGCAGAAAGATTTCCTGTACACTCTGATATGAGGTCATTTACTAAAGCAAATATGACACAATATGTTGGTGTGTACCAGTGTATGCAGATTAGTCCTCTGCAACAGCCATAGTTAGAAAGGATTTTCAGACTGCAGCTGCAGGGACAAGTTAAGTGCATTCATAAACAGGATGGTCTCAATATAAGAATCTCTGAACACCACAGATGAAAATGAATTAGGCAATAAAAATCGAGGAGTAAAAATAACATGTAATAGATAAACGAAGATGAACTGCTGTGCCATCCAGAAAGTTTTGTTACAAATAGAAAAGTCTTCATCAAAGTGTCAAAAGCAAACACTTTTGTCCCTTCTGAGATCTGGTAGGATTTTGCTCTGCAGACCTAGATCTGAAGAACAAAGCCACCAGGTCCAAGCCTCAGAATCATGGTGCTCAAGCTTGGCACAGGGAAGAGCAGAGGAAAAAGCTCTCTAACCCCACAGCCAGCACTTTAACACCTGCAGGCACAGGGTTTGTATCTCAACACCAGTGCCAAGTCTCGGCAACACTATCTCCAGAACCTTGCTGTTCTCCAACAGGTCTGGTCTTTCCCCAAGGCACTTAGAAAAAGCACTCTCTGGTGCTCTAGGGAGAGATCTAGAGGGTGCAGAGCAGTGCATGCTTCCCTGATCTGGCTATGCCCTGGGGCACTTTGCAGTTCATTTGGTGGGAACAACACCATGCCACACACAGCCCATTCCACTTACCAGGGCTATCTTTGCAAGATTCAAAGATACAAAACACCAGTGCCCTGGCTAGAACACTCCATCAGAGCAAAGCACCTCTAAAGATATGACATTTTTGCAAAGAATACCTCAATAACAAATTGCAAAAGTCACGTGCTCCGATTATTTGTGCTTTAATTATTATGCTTCTCCTCTCCTATTCTCATGAGTTGTGCATATTTTATTTTCAATAAGGATGCTCGATGAAGATTAATTAATACCTTTAATACTCAACTTAGCATAGAATAAAATATTTATTGTGTTAGTTCATATTCTGATGTGCTAGACAAAGTTCTCACACCTAACAAAATTAAGGGTCAGTCAAACAGTAAGAATATGTCAGGTCCAATCCTGGCTGTACTGATCTGTGGTTTTGCCAGTGTCTCTTTCACCACAGAGAATCTCAGTAAATTTCTTTTCTTGGTGAAATCACATTGCGATGTACCTTTGTGACAGAAGAATTATCTACTCAATGAGATGAATTTCCAATGAACGTCACATGGAGGTGAAAGGTTTGTGGGTTTTTTTTGTTTGTTTGTTTTGTTTAATTTTGTTTTTCCAAAAAGTGCACGGAGAAAAAAATTCTTTTGCTTTTGGGCTCTCTTGCCAGTTAGTTCAGGACTGGAAATGGTTTTATCTTTTATTAACCAGCAGGTCATCTCTATTATCTCAGATGGAACATACTGTCCCATTTACAGCCCTGCCTCTGAATACCTTTTCTACATTTCCATATTTTCCCTTTTCTAAAAGAACCCACTGTGGAAAAAAAAGAAAAAATAAAATTCAAGTTGAAGAAGCCTTTAATAAAAGGAAGAAATACTATGGCAGAAGAAGCACGTAATTCCGTAAGATTCATTTACTAAATTTTAACATATGCCACAGCAGGGTGGCATGAGTCTAATTGGATTTGAAAATTGTGTGAATCTCCTGTAATAAAAGCCATATTTGCCAGGGCAACTACAGGAAAGCATTATTCCTATTGGGTCTTAGATTTAAAGCACAGCAGAATGAAAGCATGAATAACAAACATTCTACTAAATACCCTTCCACATGACTGTGGAATGCCATGCAACTTCAAACCACAGTTCCGAAAAACAGGATTTATGTAAAGTTTGTCTCCTACCAACAACCTCATATTGAAAGAATACTCCGGGGGAAGCTTTAAGGAAGATTAGCAAAATAATCCTTTCATGCTGGGAGTTGCATTTCTTCACTTAAATGGCCACTTCTAGCAATGAAAACTGAGGAAAAACTGCCACTGAAAGATCTCAATAGAAAGCAGAATCTGAGTGTTTTCTGGAGTCAGCTTAATTGTTTCTTAATAGACAGCTATCACACACATTTCATTCTTTCAGTGAAAAAGTATGATCTATATGATAACAACATTTGTTAATGAAGTCTCACCAACACAGACAGTATTGTATTAATGTAACATGATATTTATATTTTGGCCAGGTAAAAATGATCTGAAGGTGAGCATTTAAATTTTTCATTTGTTTCCTGTTTTATACATTTTGAAGCATGCAAAGGAACTGCACATGCACTGTCTAAATCTTGTGAGGAACACAGAGGTTTTTTTCACAGCACTTAATAAAGCTGAGCTTTTTCTCAACCCCACCTGCAATGACAGATCAAGGAGATTTTTGCTCTTAAAAACGAATGCCTCCAGATAAATTTCTTTCTTTAAAGGACAATGTATGGATAAGAGTTGAGCAGTACTGCTGTAGAGAAATGTGTAAACAGCAGTCTGTGACCTGGCAACAGCACTGAATAGAAATACACATTCTCTTTAAAAGATATCGTGCACAAGTAGTTTTAAATGAAAATCTGGGTTGAAGCTTAGTTTTTTTGTTGTGGTTTTTTTTTTTGTGTGTGTGTTTTTTTTTTTTTTTCCCCTTCTTTGGTTTTCCTTATTCTGACAGAATAAACCAGAAATAACTTCAATTTTCCTATCTGAATATTCACTATTTATTTCTGGTGTAGCATGCAACTTTAGGCAGAAAGACTCATGAACAAAGAAACTGATCTCTTGAGGTAGCCATAGGTATTCTTTTTACTATTCATTCATATTTTCTTACTATTACATAAGCCACAAAGCAAAGAAGGCAAAACACTTCCTAGGATGTGACACAGCACCGCTCAAGGTGGACATACAGTCTTTGTGAGAAATAATGTGAAAAGACCTTGGGGACCTGCAGAGTGGGTCAACAGGCCTTATGAGATACAAAGTAGTGGGGTTTCATCAAATGAAAGTGAAGGAATAAAAGTTTGTTTAATTTTCTTCCCACACGAGAGATTTTAATCCTATGCTAAAGGGCTGCACCACAGATTTTTCACTGCAGAGGAAAGGAATTCTTTTTTTTTTTGTCAGTTAAATGTGAATCCTGATATGCCCACAATGAGACATTTTCCAAGTAAAAAGTGATCATTTGCTTGAAGTTTGTGCATTACCTCAGCAGAAGTCCATTTGACTATATAAGATGCAACAGAGGGGCAAAGCAGGCCATTTTCCTCTCTTTTTAAAAAGCCAAAATCAAAAGGGAGAAAAAAGAACAGTAATAGCAGACCAGGGACATGACTGTGATCTAACTCTACTTTTTTATCCTGAGGTAAGTTACTTGACTGCAGTATACTTTCACTCAGGTCAATATGAGGATGGAATCAAGCCAAATGGATTTACATCAGCGTGTGTCTTCATAATTACTATGAAAAACCATCCTTGAGTTCCACAGCAGTTGAAGCTGTACTTTGTCACAGACTTTGAGAGAAGGCAGATTCCATCTCTGATGTCCCTGTGTGACACAAGCCGATGAATTTACAACATTTTTTCTCTGCTATAGAGACTTGTACTCACTGAGAAGAGACTCTGAGAATGATGGTTGTATCCACTGTTACACTCATCAAACACCAACTCCACTACTATCATAACATTAACCTCAAACGCTTTTTTTGTTCTGGTTGCTGTTTTATCAGCCAGTACCAAAAACCAAGACCCTGGGCATTAGTATAGCTTAAACCACCTCCCAAAATTCCCTCTCTGCTAGTCAAAAAATGACCTTAGCTATCCCTGCAGATGTATTAGTACATGTTAGTCCAGTGATATTTGCTACTGAGAAAAATCTCTCCAATATTCTCCCATCCTCCAGTACTACCTCATTTTCTAGGGATCTCACAGAGGGCAGCACCAACATCCAGTACTTCCTTTTTGTTGCCCAGATCCCATCACTTACTGTCAGTGAACTTGGAAACTGAACATCAGAAGATTACTAACCAACACTGCAGTTCTCAGTCAGATATCAGCGATGATGCCTTTTCTGTTAAATAAAAGCTATATTCCACAGAGATCTTTCAGAACACTGAGCTGATACATCTAAATAACAAAACAGTTTCAGGCAAGATAGCCAGTTTTCCATCTGACTAACCCCAAGTAATAAAAAACCCCATAATTGTATTAGCTCTACTTCATTTTTTTTCATCACTTAAACTCTCAACAAATGCATACCTAAGAAGAGACCTTCTGTAATAGCCACTCTAAGTGAGTGCATGGAAAACATTAAAAAAAAAACCTCATGCAATGCTGAGTCCTGTTCTTAACCTATCTATATAAGAAACTTCTAATAGTGACAAAGTGAAATAGATGTGAATGATAAAAAAATTATTCTCCTGTAGAGATGACCTGTAGAGATGAGGTTTTTTTTCTTGTAACTGATTAGAAGGGGGTCCCAAGTCCATATTCCCCCAAATAGCCAGTGAAAGTAACTGGTAATTTGAAATCATCTGAATTAAACTAATTATCTCCAACCTATAATGAACTGAATATTCTGAGTTTCATTTTTTTCTCTTTAAAATATATATTCGTTATTTGTGTTGTGTCAACTTAGAAACGCTTCTTGAAGACCTTTTTCTCATAAGGGAGGAAGAAGAATATATGTTATATTTCACATTTGTGTAAAATAACTTATTTTTTCCCATCTTTATGATGATTTTGGTATGGTTCTGGAAAAAAACAATTTTATGGCTGTGCTGGAAAATCTACAGTATAATTAAAATACTGTTGCACATGGAATGAAAGAGCTAAGGAGATGCAAGATGAGCAACAGCACTAGTTCACAGATAAGGGAAATGAGGAATGTCAGTTTTGAGACAATAACTCTCTGAGTTACTCATACATCTAATTACCCAAATAAAAATCTAGGCCTAGATGGCACAGGTTCACTGGTGAAGACACTAGAAATTGCAGTCAGATCTAGAAAGCTCCATCCATTTAGCGGCTTAGACAAGACAGTCATACTCCATTTTCAGTGCTGATAGAATTTTTATAGGTAATTTTCATTGAGATGTAAAGTATCTTTTTAAAAGTACAGCTGAATAAAACTTATATATGCAAATTTTAATATTTCAGAATAACTAATACTGTAGAAAGCAGCAAAAAGTCAATAAATTGTTAGGAAAATATAAATAAAACCAAACAAACAGCATGGAAATGCCATGCTGAGCTTCCTCATAAAAGATGATGAGACGTTATTTTGATCTCACATACCAATGTGATTTTTCAATTATCTGCAAATAAAAAGTTTTATAGGACTTTTCAGATAAAATTACTTTGACAAAAGTCAGATCTTATGAGCATATTATTTCAATAATTCCCACCTGAGGTATTTTTATAAACTCCTTGTAATGGATGTATCTGCACCAAACCCTTTCTAGTTTTTGAAACTTTTTAAATTAAGCAAACCATCCTAATTTGTACAATTCATACTTAGCTATATTACTTAATTCTGCTATCTTTTCCTCTACTTATCTGTATTACTTATTTCTGCTGTCTTTTCCTCTTCACATTACACGGTAACATGAGATACTGCTATCTTGTTTAAGCTTTCTACTGATTTAGCACTTTAAACCACAGGTTTTGGAGTCAGTTGGAAGATAAGATAGACAGCCTCAGAGTAAGTTGAATTTGCCCAACATTGCTTGTCCATTGCTTCCACCAGACATTTAATTAGCATTATAGCAAGAAAGAATACATTGTGAAGGAAATCACTTGGATATTTAATGATTTCTCTGACATATTTAAAATAATGTTCAAAGTAAAAGGAGATGAGACATTGAACAAATTACCACTATTCTTCTGTTGGACCCTGTACTGAGAACAACCCAGAACCAGGTCTTGCATCAAAACCAAGGAAGAACTGAATCACAAATTTCAAACACATCTGAAGGAGGGGATTAGAATTAGATTTCCCAGCTCAGATTTGCTACATTAATATTGAAAGGCAGAATCAACTGCAGCCTAATTCCAGGCATTTGGACTTTGTCATCCAAAATAGTCATTGTATAAGATACTACAAGAAGGAGTCACAC